>NW_015387562.1:13854-83874 GCF_001527695.2 Protobothrops mucrosquamatus
GGCGATAGTTAGCCAACTCATCTGGGTTCAGGGAAGGCTTTTTGAGGAGGGGCCTCACAACGGCCTCCTTAAGGGCTGCGGGGAAGACACCCTCCTGCAAGGAAGCGTTCACAATTCCCTGGAACCAGGCTCGTGTACCCTCCCGAGCTGCCAGTACCAGCCAGGAGGGACACGGATCCAACAAACATGTGGTTGCATTGAGCCTCCCCAGGACCCTGTCTACGTCCTCGGGAGCCACAGAGTCAAACTCCTCCCATATAACCATCTCAAGACCTGCTTCTGTCTCCTCCCCCTGGGCCAGCCAGTCGGAGTCTAAGCCTTCCCGGATCCGCGCGACTTTGTCATACAGATATTGAGCGAAATCCTCGGCCCTCCCCTCCAGGGGATCCCCCCCTCAATTGAAGGAGGGAGCGGGTCACCCTGAAGAGGGCGGCCGGGCGACTATCTGATGACGCGATGAGTGAGGAGTAGTAGTTAGTCCTAGCCACTCTCATCACCACTAGGTAGGATCTAACATGTATCCTTACCTGTGTTCGAGCGGGTTCGGTTCGGCTGGCCCTCCAACGGCTCTCTAGGCATCTTTTCCGGCATTTCATCTCCCTCAGCTCCCCGGTAAACCAGGGAGCCAGACGAGATCTAGGCCGGGTCAGAGGCCGCAAAGGCACGACTCGGTCCAATGCAGCGGCGGCAGTTGTCTCCCAAGCCGCCGCCTGATTTTCCGCCGAGTCGTGGACCAGATCCTCCGGATAAGGCCCAAGCTCCGTCAGGAACCTCTCTGGGTCCATCAGTCGCCTGGGACGGAACCATCTAGGTTGTTCCGTCTCCCTGCGGCGGGGGGGCGCGGTCCGGAAGTCCATCCTTAGGAGAGAATGGTCTGACCATGACAAGGGCTCGATAACTATTTCCCCTAATGTCAGATCATTCTGCCACTGGCCCGAGACAAAAATAAGATCCAGCGTGTGTCCGCCCGTGTGGGTGGGGGCCTGAATTAACTGGGTCAAGTCCAAGGCCGTNATTAAGTGAGGATAAGTCCATCTTAACTTTTGTCTAGCTTTGCCAAGAGTGAAACCAGTATTTAATTATACCAGGTGGCTGAAACTGAAAATGAGAAAGATCATTCTGCTCTACACAGGTGCTTATCAGAGTAAAATAAAGCATGCCCCAAATATGACCTTTTAGTGAGTAAAATAATATGAATATATGAAAATATAAAATCATGTAGAATTCTATGTACCATGCACCTAAGGGAGACAGGTACACATCAAATCTTCTGGTGAAACACCAACACTACCCCAAGATAATAGATTGAAATAAGGAATAATTGCAATTGTGAAAAACTAGAGGAATATATCTTGGGAGAATGTTTGTAAAGATAAAAATTTAGAGAAGTATTAATTCTGATGAAAAGATAGTGGGTAAAATATTTGTTGCAAGGAATGAATGTTGAAGTAAATATAGTTGTATGTCATAGCATGAGTCTTCTCACTTTATTACATATTATATGGAAATGAGAGCTGTGTTTATGAGGAGAAACATAAATATAAATATTACTTTACTTACCACATACCTTTACTTTCTTTGGCATTACTTTGGCTTAATTCTTTTTCTGTGATTTTCATAATATTGCTTACTCAGAAATGAATAGCATGATGGGTATGCATCTATCTATGAATAAAGGCCTTAGGAATCCTGTGAGGTTAGGTTAACTTCATTTTAACTTTTATAATTAACCTATAAACATTAGAAAATACCTTCATTTCAGCATTCATTGTCAGAACACTGAAGCTCACTAACGTTCTAGTGACATTCTAGCCACAATGTTATTTGTTTTATTTTTCTCATTTTGATAGAAACAGCAATGATCGTGATTGAACTGATATTTGATACTCAGATCTCATATGGGACCATTACTATTTCTACTTTGGAACAGGGAAGAAATTAATTTGTTTAGCATTTTAATACAGAGTTACTTAATTCAGCCTTATTGAGCCAATACAGAAACTGAAATAAGGTTACATTTTTATAGTTTTCCCTTTACTCAGATCTCCAGTCACAAGATATGCACAAAACTGCATTTATTATGGGAAAGTGCATAGAATAATATATATCAGAAAAATAAAATACAAAAATATATTATCTAGGGGAATATTACTTGCAAAAGATGTGCAAATACAAATGAGATACAAATGAGAAATATGCAAGCAAATACAAATGAGCTTTCATCTTCTCTATTAAGACAGTTACCAAACCAATGTAGAAGTAGGATAAAACAGTGATGGAGAGAAAAGTACATCTTCATAGGTATGTCTTCTCGTGGCTGTTTACCATTTCTTCTTCCATCTAAATGAAGAGATTAAAAGGGCATCGATCAGGACAAGACATGCCTGTTTTCAAAGAGGAGGTTATATGTCCAGAAGCTCTTCAGCTTCTGAAGATCTCATTACAGAGACAGGATGGAAGATGAACTGTGCCGCAGTTCACATGGTTCATTTTCTTTCTACTACTTTTATTTATTTATTTTATTTGTTTAGAAAATGTATATTGCCGCCTACTCACACATGGCAACTCAAGGTGGCTTAGAAGGTATAAAAGCACAATATAAAAGAAATGAAAATAAAAGTAGTAAAATAAAAATAATAAAATAATAACCCCACCCACCAAACAACAACACACATTCATACCAGCCATTTAATGGGCTCCATTCCATTCTGGGTTCCCCAGGCCTGTTGGCAGAACCACGTCTTCAGGGCCATCCAAAAGAGTGTTAGAGTGGGGGCCAGTCTAATTTCCACAGGGAAGGAATAGAAGGAAAGCTTTCAAAAAAGAAATAAATTCCAAGTATAAAAGCTTGTTGATCTCACACTCAGCCTTTGGATTCTTTGGAGTTTTCCCCAAAGTATAAAATACCAAATAAAAAAATCTAAGACACTAAAGAATGCCAGAATGGACAGTTGTCTATTTCTAAATCTCTTTACTATGTGTAGTAAAAATGGATAAGTAAACAACAACAGCAACAAAGAGAGGAAACAATAACCAATATATCTATGTATTACAATGGTAGAAACATGAGATTTCATCACTTGTAAGCTTTTTATTAATTTATCCAAGTGTTAATTTACTACTAACACTTACATAGTTAGCTGAATGGTTAATGTTAGTCAGAAAGTGGGTGGTCACAATCTGAGCCAGCTATAGCTTCCACATTCAAAAGCATCTAACTGTAGCTTTCAGAAAGAATTACAATTAATGGCTCATCTGAATCTGACTGAAGATTGTCCTGTCCATGACCTTTACCTGCTGGTCTAGCAGGAGCCAGAAATATAGAAAACTGTATATCTGCTTCATCTGATTGATGGCAAGTATGGACAATATTACAGGTTTAGTCTACACATTTCCTTGCTGTTATTGTGCAGTATCGATGGATTGTTTATAATTAACAAGCAGTTGTTGCAGCTTCTGTTCAGATTTATAAATTAAATGGAAATCTTTCTGAGCAGCTATTTTTAATCCTCAATTTTGTTGCACAAATTGCTATGGTCAAGTTAATCCCTCCTGAAGAGGAGACTGGTATTTTATTATGGATGCATGGTTAACTGAACTTAAAAAAAAATGCAAGATTTGTTTTTCTATTTATATCTTCTTCTCAAAATGCAATTGGACATTTTGAACTTTTGTAGAAAAGAGGAAGGTTTCAAGCCTTATTTCCTTGGGTATGTTTCCACCCCCCGCCGCCCCCATACACTTTCTTTGAAATGGTATATAGCTCATCTCTGTAAGCAGAGATACTTGTATATCGCAATTTGGCACTAGTGGTAGTAAAGCTTTTCAGAGCAGGGGACTTCATTCTCTTAACTAGAGCACTGAGAAGAAGGCATGATGGAATTATAAGGCTAGCCATGAATCATCTTTTTATTTGATTTCATATCTAATCTATTTCAAATGACGTATTCTCTAGGAAAAAAAGGGCATAGACTAAGAAAATGTCATGCATTTGTTCCTTGTCCATTTCATGAAAGGAATATTTTTCAGGAAAATAAAGATTGCATTAAGCAGATTTAGCAGACTGTGCAATCTACTTCTAGCATGCAATGTGGGCATTAACACATAAGTAATGTACCTATACAGTACACATATACACAATCACATGAAATAGCTAACATACAATTACTATAAGTCTAAAGCAGGACACCTTCAGCTTCCTGTATGACAGTGGTTCTCAACCTGTGGGTCGGGACCCCATTTGGGGTCGATCGACCATTTCATGGGGGTCGCCAAGCAAGGCTTTCCGCCATTTTTTTGTCCGCCATTTTTTTTGTCCGCCATTTTTTCCCCTTTTCCGGTGGGTGCCTTACCTCCCTTGGGCTGGGCCAGCTGGTGGTCGGCCTGCTCCGTCTCTGCCGCTTGCCAGATACGCCTCAGCCGGCACAGGGGGCGGAACCACGCATGCGCAGTGCTCCCGGGCAGGGAAAGTCCTCGACTTACGACCAGTTGGGTAGTCCTCGACTTACGACCGGTTTAGTCCTCGACTTATGACCGGTTTAGTCCTCGACTTACGACCGGTTTAGTCCTCGACTTATGACCAATTGGGGTCGCAGCATTAAAAAGGTTGAGAACCACTGCTGTATGACAAATCAGGATTTGTGGATCAATGAAATGAATATCACATAGATTTATTTATATACATGAAAGCTTCTTTCAGGGGCATATCTGGAATATACATTAGCATCTAGGAAACAGCCAGTTGTATTCATTCCAAAAAGTGGCTTCATGCTTTAGTCATTATGTTGCATGCTAGCTTCTCTCAAGAATACCAGAAGCATATACATTGGGTTATTGGGTGTTATATTCACATAGCAATTCCACAAGATTAAGTGATTCTTTGGACACTATGGGACACAGAATGTTGAACTAAATGGACCTTTACATAATCTTTATAATTCTTATGAGGCCTGTGCAGGGCTTCATATCCGAAGACAAAAATGGTACAGATAGTCTTCAGTTTATTAAGGTAATTAGGACCAGGAACTTTATCACTGTGACACAGACATAAAATGCCACATCACGTGACAACACTGATTTATGACAGCATTCTGGAGTTCCAAGTTGCAGTTGTTAAGCAATTCCACCAAATTAAGTGTAACTCCGTGAACACCATTTGTGACCTCTTGCTACATTGACATTGTTTCTCCCATTGACATTGTTTGTCAGAATCAAAATCAGAATCAGAATAGAGCTGAAAGAAACATTGGAGGTCTTCTAGTCTAGCCCCCTGCTCAAGCAGGACACTCTATTCCATTTCAGACAAGTGGCTGTCCAGTCTCTTCTTAAAAACCTCTAGTGATGAAGCACCCACAAGGTCTGAAGGCAAGCTGTTCCACTGGTTAATTGTCCTCACTGTTAGGAAGTATCTCCTTAGTTCCAAGTTGCTTCTCTCTTTGGTCAGTTTCCATCATTGTTTCTTGTCTTACCTGCTGGTGCTTTGGAAAATAAATTGACCCATTCCACTCTTTGGCAGCCTCTCTAATACTGGAATACTGCTATCATGTCCCCCACTAGTCCTTCTTTTCTCTAGACTGGCCTGCAACCATTCTTCATATGTTTTAGTATCCAGACCTTTAATTATTTTAGTTGCTCTTCTTTGCACTTTTTCCAAAGATTTGCTTTAGCATAGCTCTATTAAAAATTATACTATCATAAAGTTTTTTTCTTTTTCTTTTGTGGGAGAAAGCAAGAGGGATTTTAAAGTATTGGTGGTACTAATGCAAAAATAAGAAAATGGACCAGGAATATGTATACCTCCAGCAAGTGAAATCCAAAGCATATATCTCTAGAGAAACCAGAATCATTTCCAGAAATTTTTTTGTCATACAGATGCAATCTCACATTTTAGATTACTTATCCTATTTCTTTGTATTCAAGTCCCAATGCAAAACATGTTCATGTTTAGTAACCTGAATGCAGATGTCTAACTAGTAATTTAAAAGTCTAAATGATTGTTGGATCACTAAGTATATGTGCACAAGAGCTATGCTTTCAAAAGCACTAGGTCTTTACAAAATGGACTATCTTGTACCATTAGGAACATAGTCTAGCCCAACAAAATTTATATTCTCACAAAATCTGCCTCATCTTATTTATTAAAAGAGAAAAGGGACTGAAATGCCTACAATGGAATACTTTAATTTTAGCATCTAATTTATTTCTAAGTTCATTAGGGCAAGGTTTTCTTAATTATCTTGCTAACAATCTGATGGCAGGAGAGGTGGCTAATTGTTTTTGCTTGCTTGTTTGTTTGTTTGATAATGGGAGAATGTACAGATGTTCTGAGCTAATAATGTTACTCACTTCTCAGCCTTTGAGAAACTATGACACTAATTAGAAGAATTTTTTTGGGGGAAAAACAAACAAATATTCTGATCCAATGCTGTGAAGCATGATGCATTTACAGTGTCCTCTATTGTCAAAAGAGCTGCAGGTAGGTTGAATTTTTTTTATGTCGTCCTACATCTTTGGGTCACAAGCAGATTTAAAAGCCTAAAAAGGATAACACTTAGATTTGCACATAAGAAGCAAACCTACATTCACTGATGAAAAGATGGGCAACTGATTTTCCACTGTTTTTCTGAACATTAATCAGAAATTATTTTGTGTCATTTTGGAGATTTTTTTAAAAAAATCTCATTTGCTATACTGTTATTACATCTTGGTCATTATGCTCTAGCAGAGGCTAAAAATAGACTGTAATGATAGATGTCTCCTTAAAGATGGAGCTTGACTGAAGCAGAGACAGAGAAAAGAAAAAAAGCCTCTAAAAGAGTATCTATTCAGAAACAGTAAATTGTTGCTTTCAGAGTTCTTTTTTTAAAAAATGAGCATTTCACAAGAGTCAGAATTGAGACTGAAGATACAGAGTGAAAGGAAGAGAGTGATTTAAGTACACTGATGCATCATAAAATAGAGAAAATTATTAACACTGATGTACAAAAATCACCCATCTTCATTCAGCAAGGAAGGTCTGTTGCCTGCTAACCCTCCATATGTCAAGTGGGATGTTTTTCTTCAGATGACACACTGAAAGAACATTCAATTATTTCCCCATGCTTTCCATCCTTGCCTGAGCACCAAAAATATTCCAATCTTGCAATGACTGCACCGATTTACCACATGCAATAGATACAAGTCACACCCATTAGATATAGTGCTTTCCTCTGGGAAAACATCTATCAGAGGAAGCAATGGGCAAATGAAAAGTCACTCTTAACTTGCGTGTGATCATAGTGTAATTGGTGTCTTACTACAGCAAACCTATCTTTCACTGAACAAAATTTCTGTTCTAGTAAATCAATTCCCTAAATTGTTCAATTACAGTAATCAGTCTTCTGCAATGTATCCTTGATCCTTTTAAATAGCACATCCTTCAATCAAATTGCATCTCCTACTCATTTTATGATATCAAAATAATAAAATGGTGGACATTACAGAAAACTAATGACTACATATAGATATGTAAAGGCCTGTGTAGTGGAAAAATTAAAGTACTTAATCTTCAGAGCAATAATAGAGGAAAAGAAGGATATTAAGAAATAATGTAAATGGAGGGGTAGGGGTGAAGTTCATAAGTTGACATGAGAAAAGTCTAAAAGATATCAGCAATATAATGAAGACAGATAGACAAATATTTGTAGAGTTGTTAAAGCAGCTAGAATGTTCACATTCACGTAAATTTCTCTTACAGTACTTCTGATTCATACATGCAATTAGAACAACAGGTGTACCTGAACAAATAGTGCATATAACAAAAGCTGAAATGAGTTTCTCCAAGTTAACACTTATCAGAAACTACAGATGTACAAGAATGAAAAGAATATTCTTCAACATCTTGAAAATGACTTACATGAAAGAATAAAAGGGATGCTCATAAAAATTTGCAAAGAAAACAAAGCTGGGGTGTGTGAATTGCTAATGCCTTTAAAGATTCAAAATGTAACATTCTGCACTTGGGCAAGAAAAAGCAGATGCTCACATATAATACTTCCCCGCATCATTATACATCCATTGATGCAGTTCAAAACTGCCTTGCCTCTTTTGCTACCTGTAGCACATTGCTGTCTTATGTTTAATCTGTGGTCTACCAAGAAACCCAGCTCCTTCTAACAAATACTGTTGTTACGTTCCACTTCTGTTCAAGCAGTACAGCTGGGTTTTCTTGCCTAAGAGCAAAACCTTATATTTCTCACCACTGAACAACATTTGGTTGGTAGGTCTAGTGTTCAGGTGTATCAAATTCTCTTTCAAATAAGGATGAATTTTCTGATTGCAGGAACTGTAAAGCAGTGGAACAGCCTGCTTCCTGAAGTTATGGGTTTTCCATTACTGGAAGTTTTCAAGAAAAGATTAAACAACCATTTGTCCAGGGTGGTGTGTAGATTCCTGCCCTGGACAGGATTGGACTTCCTTCTTACCCTATTCTGAATAAAGATGTTTACAATCCAGTATATACAGGGTTTTATTTTTTGTCTTTAAATGGACTAGCCTTATAGCTTCAACTGTTTAGCAAAGTTTTTGTTTGAGGCTGTTCAGCATATTTTACAAAAAGAAAAAAAGCTTTACGCATAGGATAGACATTTGAAAAAAAAAACATCCCATTTTGACCTAGAGGATTTATTTTCCTGCGACAGTTTTTACCAGTAATGGACATAGGAGGATAATAGTAATTAAATGATGTCATTTGCTTTTTAGCTCTATAATTTGTCTGTAGTTACAAAAACTGCAATTTTCAGAGGGGAGATTAACAATGCAAAGAGAAGACTTTTTTTTTTTTATTAAAGTTCCTGATCTCAAAATAAAAGGTTATAGTTCAAATTTTACCATGATCAGAAAAACAAAACTATGAGCACAAACTCTATCATCCTGCTGGCTTTTTCCATTAAAAATTAGTCTTCATAAACTTTTCTTTTCAAAGATTATTATTATTTGCCGCCCATCTCATGATTCAGGATCTGATGCATTGTATGGGGCTTAGAATCTTTGAAATGCACATATGGCCAGAGTATTAAATTTATATCAGTCAGTATATAGAGAGGAACCACTTAATCTACTTCATAATCCAATGAACAACATTTACATGTGGTGGTTGCTAAATTATGACTTAGTGTTTTGTTTTTTTTACCAAAGGCAGATTCTAAATTACTCTTTGGAATCTTTGGAATCTGCCTTTGGTGAAAAAACACTAAGTCAAATTATTCTTTGGAATCTTATTTCAAAATTTGAAATTCTAATTCATAGAACCTGATGGTGTTTTCAAAATATCTTTACATCAAATTAAAGTGAAAGACTTTACAGGTAGTCCAGCTTAGCAACCATTTGTTCAGTGACTGTTCAAAACTATGATAGTATCGAATCAATGGCCCTTGAAGTTATAAGGACTGAAGCGCCCCCTAGGTCACATGCTCAAAATTCAGGTGCTTGGCAGCCATCCTGCATTTAGAACTGCAGAGTGCACTTCAACTTTCCCACCTACCTATCCCCCCCCATCCTGTCCTTTTGGCTGTTCTGCACTCCACTGCCTACCCCTGTACTGCACTGCTATCTAAGCTGACCTTTCACCATCTTCTGCTATGGACAAGACATGCTCAGCCAAAGCAGCAGCTGGCCTTTTGCATAGCTTTCTGCAACCTCCCTGAAGCCTCCACACATCCTTCCCAAGGCTTCAGTCAGGTGTGCCTCAATAATAGCAGGAAGAAGAAGGGGCTATGATGTAGTGCAGGATTGCTGAAAGGAGATGAGAGGGAGATAGGTCGGTGGGGGAGGGGAGTTGAAGTAGACAAAAGCACAAAAAGGCAGGGAGAAGCATGAGATACTTGCCAGATGACAACCTGGTCCTGGCCTAATGACTGCAACCAGGCTACCGGAGCTAGCATCACTAAGCAGTGCATTCATGGAATGTTTTACCTAATGACCACATTGCTTAGCAGTGAAAAATATGCTCCCAATTAGGGTAGTTACCTGAAGACTACCTATATTGCAGTTATTGCCGTGGTGAGCCGTGGTGGCACAGTGGTTAGAATGCAGTACTGCAGGCTACCTCTGCTGACTGCCAGTTGCCAGCAGTTTGGCAATTCGAGTCTCACCATCTTTCCAAAGTCAGTAAAATGAGGACCCAGATTGTTGGGAGCAATATGCTGACTCTGTAAAACCACTTAGAAGGGGCTGTAAAGCACTGCAAAGCAGTGTATAAGTCTAAGTGCTAAGTGCTGCTATTGCTATTAACCAGCAAAACCAAATTAAATAATAATGTATGCAAAATGGCTTTTCATCCAGCTAAGGATGTATACATAGGCCAAAACATAATGGCTGCATTCTTATAGTATTTTCATAGTATAACTATTCCTAGAAAATATTTCCTTGTATATAAAGTTGTTAAAGATAGAGAAGGAAGTCATTTGGCTTGTATTTTATTATTTACATTTGAGTACTTTCCAACTTGTACTGAAACTGAAACACAATTATTTTTTTGGTTGTTGATCCTCTCTCAAATTGTGAGATACTTCTCTGATCCAAAAATATATGTGCAAAAAATGAAGTAATTACAGATAAAACACATACATTAAAGGGCATATTTTAAAAAAGTTAAAAAAAATATGGAAGAAAAAAGGGGCAAACATATAGGTGAAAAAATGAATATGTGATTAAAACTATGTCCATCCATACTTACAATAATCCAGATTGGTGAAACAGGGCTATTGAAAATTACCTTAAAAATAATTCAGACATTTCAGACATTTTGGCTTGAAATCTGATCCCCATACTACTGCTTCAGAAACTATATATACTGCGTTATACAATAGTGGCCAAAATTGTGAAAACTTTTTGGGAAAAGTGTACAGTAGAAATGCCACCTTTGGTTAAGTTTCCACCAATTTTTCTTCTAATTTCTTTATAACTGTAGCCTTGTTCGCTTAATAATACTATTTTACATCACTTTCTGGGCAACCAGTCAACTTTTTGCACCATTACTTTAATTTTATTACGTTTTACAAGCTCACTAAATGAAAGAGAGAGAAAAAACCAACCAACTTGATAGCGATCACATAACACACTGACAAATGTCCTCCTCTCAGCTTCAATACATGACATCAATAACTGAATCCTACTGTGATCTGATTGGCTCATTGCCAAAACAAGATGACACCTGATTGGCTCTCTAAACACTCATGCTCATTGGCTAACAATCAGATGAAGGAAAGCTACCTGATATCAACCTAAGCACATTGTGCTTCCTTATTCTGGTTATTTGGCTATAACTTTTCATAGAATACAGTACAGATAATTGAACAAACTATGTTGCATTACATTCTTGATTAAATTATCTTTCCATTGATATATAACAGTGGTGGCGAACCTATGGCACGGGTGCCAGAGGCGGCACTCGGAGCCCTCTCTGTGGGCACACGTGCCATTGCCCCAGTCTTGCCTCCCCATGACCCCCTCCTCTCCAGCAGCCCCCCTGAAGAGTCGCCCCTGAGCGTGGCCCACATGGAGCAGCGCGGCCAAGGACATGGCAGCCAGGCAGCATAGACAAGACTCTGCCCTCACACCCCATCATGTACAATTGATGCTGCAGGGCGCGGGCAGAGGGTGTGACCGCCATAGTGCTGCTGGGCTGCCTGGGCAATCTGTGGCAGGCCCTGGAGGCGGTGAGTGGCCCTGCGGGCAGGCAGGGTGGAGGATGGGCGGCAGAACAGGGGCAGGGGTGGAGCAGGGGCGGGGCCAGTTTTTGGGCACTCGGTCTCTAAAAGGTTTGCCATCACTGATATATAATTTTATGGTACTACTCCCCCCCAAAAGTGGTGTTATTAGCCATCAAACCTCAAAAATACACTTTTCCCAAAAGGTTCCAAAAATTTTGGCCACTATTGTAGTAAACAAAATTATTGTGGTCTCTGCTGATCAGGATGTCCAGGAATGGTAACAAGTTGTTGTTTTCCTCTTTTCTGGTAAATTGGATTCCGTTAAAAATGTTATTGATAGTTCTGTGGGTGTTCTCTAATTGGTCATTTTCTTATTATGGTGAAGGTATCATCTACATATCTGATCCATTCGGTTGTGTTTATGGAAGTGCTATGGCTTCTGGATGTTGTATGACAACCTCCGCTATAAGTCCTGAAAGCGGTGATCCCTTTAATTGTTGGTAAATTTGTCCATCAAATTGGAAGTAGGTAGTTAAGCGAAGATTTATGAGATTCAATGTTTTGATCTTCGTGTATTTGGTTAAGTCAGGTGTGCTGTGGAACAATGCTGTCATGGATTCTTTGGCCACTTCTGGACCTATAGACATGAACAGGGCTGTGACATCAAATGAGACCATAATTTTATCCTCAAATCAGCCATCAATAGACACATAGACATTAATAACATCTATAGACTATGTAAACAGATGATCACCCAGCCCAAAAAGGAACAAAAAGACCCAAGCACCTCTCCACCAGCAATCAGCACCCAGGTCAACATAGACTAACTCCAAGATCAACATCAGACCAACAAATAAGTAAGCAATACCCCAATCAGAAACTACCAAAGAAGCCAAAAGCAAACAGGCCAACCAAAGAATTTTTAAGACCACTCCGACCAACACTGACAGGCAAGCCATTAAAATATAAACTGATAGCAAACTGCACCCCTTACTAGCAGTGATGATATTACCTAGTTTGGGTAATGAAACATCTGCAAGAAAACAAGCAAGCTCAGAGAGCACCAAGAATCCCTCATGTCAACCCTGAGCTACAAATATTCTCCTTCATTGGATCCTAAGAATCCAATTTTCTTGCTTAATTAGGATTGCTGAATTTTGATCTAGGCAACTAATGAAATTTGATATGAATCATTTGGATTATTAATGAGATTGAGGAATAATCTACCTAGAACAATCCTTTAACTTTAATATTAGATATCTATCAGCTTTGTTTGAATTTTGTGACAGGCAGATATATTAACATTTTACATGATCAAGATATCTGAGATAAAACATCTATAAAACCAGCTAATTTCTTATGGCTTCTGGATCAGAATTATTTTAGATGGGGTGGAGGAAATGAAAAATAGAAGTACATGGATGGAAGATTCTGTTACAAACTCAAAGCTAATTATCTTGCCTCTCCTGCACAAACTAATAGCTGCATATATATATATAAATGAGGCTGAAGTGTACTGAAATACTAAAAAGTGCCTCATCTAAAGCTGCAGATGTGATATAGATATATTTTAAAAAAATCATAAATTTAGCAATGAAAGGTATCACTGAAAAAACGTGGCAGAGACAGAATACCCCTTTTCCATATGTTTTAAATAAGTATATAAAACATGAGTATTGGAGTAAATGGATTTCATATCTGCAATTGTAAAAGTGTCTAGTCTCTGACCTTCTATTTTATTTTGCTGCACACATACACTATATCTGAGACAAGATTAAATTTAGGTATCAACCAAAACAATAGGATAGCTCTGTCCTACTGAACAGATGAGAGTATTCTGTTTGAAGGGTTATCAAGGACAATCCCTAATTTAAAGGCATCCATCCATTATTTGAAAGTGTCAGCCTTCTGAGATACTCCAAGTCAGGAAACAGAGTCCATAAGTTTAACCAGAATTATACTTTATTGAAATAGGCTCCAGTAACAAATCTTGAAAGCAGAACTGTATTTTCCCTTCTCTTCCTCTGAAAGTTAACACTGAATTGATTTGAATTCTTTTGCATGGTTTCTTCCTTTCTTGGACTTAAAGAATGTTTTTGTAGCTGTCACTTCAGTTTCTTCAAGGTCATTTATGTGACTCTCTACAGAAATATTGTTCATTACTTCTCTGATTTAAAAAAAAGAAATATAAATAGGAACAGCAGCTGTTTTTCAAAAGTTGTTATCCAAATAAGACTGACAAATCAGCTGTCTTTCTACCTGTATATGTACAGTACTTAATTCTTATTTACATTATTTGCAAATTTACCCTCGATTTGATGATACTTCTTCCTTCCTCTCTCCCTCTTTCTCTGTCTCTCTATAAAGCAATACATATATAGTCATGCATAGGCCTTTGTATATTATTAAATGGAAACAGAGGTGAACTTTATGGCTGCCTTGATAATGTCCAGCTAGTAATCACTAAATTACTCTCAGAATATTTTTTTAATATTTTCTATTCACAGAGACTTTAATTAGTCATGAAAGAAAGTAAGATAATGTGGATGCTTTTTGATTTGGAGCATGATGGTTTATAATGCGACCATGCAGGCTGCAACATTTATTGACCTTGAGCTAGTCAGATTTGTTTGGTTCAGATGCTAATAGGATAGATGACAAATTCCCCATTTAGTCCACTGCTAGTTTAGCCCATACTTTGGAACTCACAAAGTATGGACTAAATTAGGAAATGTTTTAAAAATTCCAGAAGGCAACAACATGCCTCTTACAGAACATTGTCATGAAAATGCCTTACTTGGTACATTCCTTGTGTCAGAGATCAGGTGTCTGGCTTGCAACTCTCAAAGAACTTTGGATCCAGGAGAATAGTTTTCAACAATATGAGATTAACAACCCAGGATATCTAGACATTTACACTCAGTGTTGGCTAGCGTGATAATAATCATTTCTTTTTCTCCCCGAGTGCTGTTTGTTTTGTAGTTGGAGTCATTAACAGCATCCTTTTCTTTTTGAACTAGGCAGGATCTGAAATAATTTTGTGAAGCAATTGTATGCAAAACAACAAATACTGTTTTACCAAATAGCTGTTCTGAAATATTGCTTTTTCCTGAGGTTTATAATGCTATTGCTGCTTTTAACTTTGCTGCTGTGCTTTCTAGTGCTTTCAATTCATTGTTATTGTTACTGAAAGGTGTTTAGATGTTTGTAAAGCACCTTGATTAGAAGAATGATGTGATGTAAATGCCAGCAATAAATAAATAAGTGTATTCACATATATGCAATCAATATGTAGATTCCCACAACATCTGCTGAAATCAATGGATTTAAGTGAGTTCACAAAATCAGTTTCAGTCTTCAAACAATTTTTATCTTGATTGGTAACATTAGCAAGGACAGTGGGATTAAGAAGTAACATCATTGATTAACCTTTCAGTTTAATCCACAAAAGGAAAGTAGAGATCCCAGTAAACGTAAACAGCTCTGTTTTCTGCTGTTACAAATTAATGAAGCTCAGAAGCCAATAGAGCACATGAGGTTATTTATGGCCATGGCTAATTGGTCCACATGCCTTGATTAACTCAATAATTTGTTGGTCTGTGGCTATGTGTAAATGTGAAGTATAAATCAATCAAGGATGAAGTATTTATCATCCTCATGTAACATTTCATTTTTCAAACTGAATAAAACTTTAGAAAGTGGTAATTATTTTTTTCCCTCATATGAAAAAATACATTCTCTGTTAGTCTTTTCAAATAATGTGTGTTTTGCCTCTGGAGGCACAACTTTTGTGTCCAGCATTGCACAGTATAATCTGTGACATTCTGTCTGCTTCCAGTACGATAAGACTAGAATGCAACCTATACATTACTAAATACTAAGGAGCATGGGCATACTCAGAAAGCTTGTGGAGGTGGCTGAAAAAGTACAGAGGCTTTCAAAGTTAAGAGATAGAGATTTCAAAGTAAACCATAAAATATTAGCTTTCTGAAAATGCATATCTCCAATCCTTCCAAAACCAGCCCAATTCCCACCCACCCCCACCAGACAAAACTTACATTTAAAACTAGCAGAATGTGGAAATCAATATTCTAATCCATATTCTGTCCAAACCTTTCAGTCTTAGGGCCATGTTGGACATTTTACAAACTTTCGAAAGCTGGGGGGGGGAAATCAATTTTATGAATGACCGAATAAAATTTAATAAAATCCCCCCCTCCCAGGCAAAAGAAAGTCACCCTCCAGTCAGTTCTCTCTTTCTCGTTCAGCCAGCCTTGAGCCAGTTCAGATGGGGCTTTCTTTGTCTGGAGTGGGGGCAATGATCCAAGGGACCACAGCACATGAGAAGAGTTGGTGGGCCAGAAGGAACCTTCCGGAGAGTCAGATGTGGCCTGTGGGCTGTAGTTTGGAGACCCCTGTTCTAATCCAAGGTTCTTCTTGCTATCAATCAACAGGAAATCACAGACAAGAGAGAAATTGTGAGACACAGCCCAGTGGAGAAGCAGGTGAAAGTATGGAAGGTACAAATGGCTCAGAAGAAGCCATTGTTGCATTGTCACCTTCACAACAAATCAACAGAAAAAAAATCAGAATCTGATGAGTGAATAAACTTTCCATTTTCATTAGAAATAAGCAACTCTCTAATATTTTGAATTTAAAATGGCAGTTAAAATGCTTTTTCTAAGAAATACAAAATTAAATAATTACCAGTATACATTGCTACAAGTATAGATCAGACACAAATAGGGATCTCATATTATTTCCAAAATGGTGTTCAGTTCTTCCAGACATTTCTTTGGCTTTTAAAATTCAAAGGCAATAATTTCTTATAAAGTTAACATTCAGAATGACAAACTGTATTAAATAATATTGACTATATCTGCAATATTCCAAACAGCACACAAAGGACAATTACATAGCAGGAAGGAACAAATGGAAGAAATAAATGTAAAATTAAATATAATCCTAAAAGAAATGCCAATAATTTGACATATAGTTTGGAAAATTAATAAAGGATTAAGGGAGCAACTGTAAAAATTAATGAGAAATTAGCTTCCCTAGCAATATATTAGTAATCAAAACAAATCAAACTCCTCAGACATTCTGAGCATTTTATTATTTTCATGTTTCTAACATTCCCCCTTTGGGGGAGATTGGTGGTACAGAAATGTGAAAAATAAATGAATGAATAAATAAAAATAAATAAAAATCCACTCTATCAATATACTGCAATTTTTCCTTTACTTAATTATGATCAAAATTCTTACCCAAGGATCCCTTTTCCAACCCTAAATGTTATCTTCTTATTTTTTAACCATTTTCATTTCTCTCTCCCCAATATGTAATTTCAGGCCTAACATGAGTTCATTATAGATTCCACAGGTTTTTACTACTTCTATTTCATTATAGTATAAATCTTTTGTAATGTCACAGCTGTAAGAAGAATGTTGATAATGAAATATCATTATCAATACATCTTAATTTGACAATAAGAGAAAGTAGCAAAGGCTAAATTGACATTAATTTACATTACATTATTATTTACTTAATGGTAAGCAAGAACCATTGCCTATTTTGTGACTGACGGAATCATGATGGAATCATGACTGAATATTTAACTTTTTTTTTAAAAAAAAGTAATTTTATTACAACTTTTAATTACAATAGTAAAAAATAATACAAACTAAAAAATAAAAGAAAATGGGAAGGAATAAAAAGTGCAAGAAAATTAGAAGAGGGGAAAGAAAAAGTAAAAAGAAGCCTCATCATAAGTACAAAGTACACACAATTTCACTATCTATTCATTTCCTCTTGATTAGCAGATTACAAATTCTTTCTTCCATAATTCAGCTTCTAAATATAGGTAACTACAGGTAAATCCAATAAGTAAACATTTTCTCCAATGCAGGTGACAGCAAAAAGTACAAACAGAAAATGATAATGTCAAGGTTCCGACATAATGAAACACTTCAAAGAACTTCCAGGCATTGTTTATCCTAAAAAGTCTTTAATTGTGTACCAGAGTTTTGACACACCATAGAGGGTGCCAAGATCTGAATTCCCCTCTCCTGAGCACATAATATTCCAATCTATTTCCCTCTTCTTTTTTGCAGTCATAAATCATGTTCTCCAATTAGTTTGAAGGGCAAAGTTTCCCTTCAGTTCTGTAGCCCAACGAATTCTTATCTTAAACTAATCCCCACACACATTCTTTCTCCTCCTCTCCCAGCATCATCTAATTTAACTCTAAAAATACCACACAGCCTATACAGAGAGCGGCTGCCTCTTATATATTGTCAAAGCAAGAACATCCAATGTTAGCAGCATTGACAGATAACATAGAAATAATAAATAATAACATTAAAATAACATTAAAACAATAACATTAACAAATGTAAATCTCATCATATCATAACTCTTAATTATAAGCAGATCCACATTTATAAGACATAAAGTGGTTTCAGTATCCTAGTATGAACAAAAGACTG
This sequence comes from Protobothrops mucrosquamatus, assembly GCF_001527695.2. NCBI lineage: Eukaryota > Metazoa > Chordata > Lepidosauria > Squamata > Viperidae > Protobothrops > Protobothrops mucrosquamatus. The sequence continues at coordinate 32,033 of NW_015387562.1, forward strand.
AAATTTAAGAAAACAGGAGAGATTTTTTTTCTTTAAAGAAAATAAGCTCACAAAGATCCCTTATTTTAAGTAAAAGGACAGTTAGATACAAAACCAAGTTAAATGTGTTACGTTAGGACAGATAAAGAAACTGTAGTGAAAAAAGCTTAAATACCATATTAATTGTAGGCAATTATAGCAAATCCACTGCACAATGGTTTTCAAGTCTAAGTCCAAAAAGAACCACCCAAAATTTAAAAAAACCAATTTCTTTCTGTATATAAGTCTTGCTTTTTAATCCATCCAAATGGTTACTGATCCTTGTCTCATATTTCTTCAAAATTTTAAAAAGTCTCTTCTGGAACTCCAGTGAGAAGAATTCCAACTGCTGTCTAAGATTGGCATTTTTATTTCATTCTTGTTTTTTAAAACCCCTTACATATTTTTTCTTTTTTATGTTTAACAACAATTGTTTTCATGTTATTCTCTGACTTTTTTTTTCTTTTGCAAATCTTTTTCTGTAACAGTTTCTTCTGGAACAGACTGCTGCTAAGAGCACACAACACAAATGACATAATTGGTTCAAGTTTCCAATGCAACGTCTCAAAAATTTCTCTGAATGCCATTATAATATGACACCCAGAAGTATCTTAAGTTTACTATTCTTCCCCAGAAATCAGGATGTTTAACTGTTGATGTATATAATACACACACACTTCTCATATTCTTTTCTCTTTGAGGTCCAAATATACTTGCAATGAGAAATGAGAAAGTACACAGAGTATTCTGTATAATTTAATGCAGGGGTCCTCAACCTTGGCAACTTTAAGACTTGTGGACTTTAACTCCCAGAATTCCTCAGCCAGCAAAGTCGAAGTCCACAAGTCTTAAAGTTGCCAAGGTTGAGGACCCTTGATTTAATACATGTTGATAATAAGGTCTCAGCAGTATCTTGTGATTAATAATTTGAATCTCTTCTCCCAAGAAAAGCAACTTATGTTCCGTCTTATGAGCTGAGCCTTTTTTTTCTTCAAGGTGACATAGTCCTGTAACAGTACTTGTCAGTGACAAGCCTCTCAGCTTGGCAAGTCATCGATGTCAGTGCTCAAATGCCATTTGCAAGATGCAAATGTCAAGACTGGAAAGAGAATGGCACCTTTGGTGTGCAAGACTTACAGACACATATTAGAAACAACCTCATTATTTAAAAGACTGCAGTTTATCACTGAAGAAGAAATCAGCTTCCCATAAAGCTTTTCATAGTTTGCAAAGCAAATAAGCAAACATAATAGCCTGACTGAGCATCTACTTTTCATATGAAAAGCACCAGAACCTATTCTCAGAAACTTTACTAGCACATACTGATTCAGGTTTGGTTCCCTTCTTAGTTGCCACTCATTTTCCATGTTAGAATGTAATTCTGTAATTTTGAAAATGGATTAAGATGAGAGATGGTGTAAGGTAAGTGAAGACAGTGTATAAGAGTAAAAGGGTAAGGTTCAAAAGAGCACATTCCCTCTTAAATATCCATGTCCTTCCCAAGATATCATGCAGACCTGATCTAGCCCTTAGCTTCAAAAAATATTGTGCTGTTTTAGCTGAGAGTCATAAGCAAAGGAAGTCTTTTATATCATAGATTATTTTATCCAATGATAATAACATCAGCATACAATAACAATAAAATAAGCAACATTAGATAAACAACTACACACACTGTCTTCTCTTGAAATTCGCATATTTTCATTTAATAGGCCAGCCTTTAGATCTTGTTATTGAAACAAGCAGCTCTCTCTTTGGACATTCATCTGCCAACTGGCAGGAAAGCCTTTAAAGCTTTAATTTACTCAAATTAACAATGTGGAATCCAGAACTCTGGATAGAAAGGTTTACATATTATATGGTTCTACAAATTTATCCACTTTGGTTATAAGCACAAAACTGAAGCATCATTAAACAAAGAGGAAGTGTCATTCTCGGTTGCAGTTATCTTCATGGTGCCTTGTCTTTTTTTTCATGTTCCTTATTCATTTTGCAGCAACCAGAAAGGATTCTTATGCTGTCCATTGGTATTTAAGAGAAGATTTATTACTTTTCTATCATGCTTCTGGGACAACCTAACTACAACCAACCCAGCAACTTTAGAGAAAAGTCAAGGACAACCAGGAAAAGGGCTAATAGAACTGATCATTAGCAAAGTAAATATCTTCAATCACCTGATGAGATTGGGATGGAGTGCCAGCAGTTTCTTTCATATTAATTTAATGAAGGCTAAATGTAGCACCTGTTTGCAGTCTAGACTAAAATACCTACAATATATTTAGAATGTACCTAATGATAGAGTTTGGACCTAATCATGGCCTTAGTGCATTATAGATGACTTGTTATATGGGTGGCATGTATGCATAAATAGCCTCCTGCACTGATTTATCCTAAAATATGCTTTGAAATATGATTCTCAATATATTAGCTAATATTTTATACTGATTCACACATAACCCAGGCATGTAAGATTTTTATGGAGCAGCATGCAAAAGCTTTTTTGTATAGCATCTGTTTACACTACAAGAGTAAACTCATGGTTGATTTGACCCATTTTCTGTGTTCACACAATAAACTGAATATAAATTTATCAAACAATTTGGCTTTACACAACATCTTCAACCTAATTAAATCTAATAGGTCTAATTAAATTTAGTACAATACATAAATGCACCTGCAAGAGCTTTTTTACTTGATTAAGACTGTTGTATTACACAGCTCTAGTGTACAAACTGTAATGAAACCTCGGACCTATATAAGTCATTCTTGTTAGCTTCAACTGCTACCTAGAACCAATGTGATATAGAGATTAGATTGCTAACTTAAACTGAGCAAGATATTTGCCAAATGTTTTGAATCATATGAAGTAGAGAGATAATACTGTTCTGGTACTGAAGGATCTACACTGATTGCTATTTGCCTACTGGGCAAATTATATCCTGTGAAACTGAGAATTTAAAATATGATAATGAACATATGATCATATCTGCAAGAGTTCCATAGTGATGAAAGGATGAGGAATAGGAAGATACTATGCCTTGTTGAATTGGTTCTTAGCCTTGGTGGGAAAGGAAGACACAGAAGCCCGTGAAAAAGAGATACTAGGGTTGTAAAAAATGTAACTTTTCAAGTTGAAGGAATTACACGCAGAGAGGCAAAGATTTAATCAAATTCCACCTGCTATTTTGATGAGACTAGGCAGAATTGACTTAATACATCCTGTATAAGACTGTATCTAATACTGATTTCAAAATGGGTTTTTAACAACTAGATCAGTAAGAAAGACTTATGGTACACTTAGATTTGGTAATAAAGGCAAAATATAGAATAGACCATTCTGCATGTTTCTTACCTTTATGACTACTGCTTTTTTGCTTCAAATTAATTTTATGAAGGGAAGGGAGAGATGGTTAATGTTATGCAGTACAGTACATATTATCATCACTGGTGACTGCATATGCAGTACATATTATAGTTATTGGTGATTGCAAGAGGGAAAGGAAGCAAATAATAATAAGCTGTACATTGTAACATCATAGAAAGCCAGTCTGGTGTAGTAGTTATGATGCTGGCCTAGAAACCAAGAGACTGTGAGTTCTGATCCTATTTTAGGCATGAAAGTCAGCCGGGTAACTTTGAGCCAAGCACTCTATCTCAGCCCAACACAACTTGCAGGATTATAGTGAGGAAAAAAAGGAAGAAGAAGTATTATGTATTATTAATACCTTGAGTTATTTATAAAGTAACAAAGGTTGGGTTAAAAATATAATCTAATCATCATTTAAAGAATGTGATCTGTGTCATGAAATTTACATAACTGCATGAATCATGCAGTGACATGTTACCTTTGTCATCACTATTGTATTATTGTAGCTTGTAAGAGATACCTATAAAATGCTATTTACTTTAGCACTGCATGCTTTTATAAATAGGAATAGTATGCCTAAATATTTGCAGCATACCATTCCTGAATTAGTATTTTAACTCAATGTACTAAAATTAGTATTTTAACTCAATGCTAACACAATTTTACATACACAACTGTGGCTTATGTGTGTGTACAATCAATCTGCATGAGCCCTTGAGACTTTAATTACTAAAAAAGCAAGACTTGTAATTTAAATTGTCTTAGAGATTCATGCAAGATAAAAGTAAAAGGCAAATCTCATTGGCATTAGTCATAGAAGTACAACATATTTTTTCCCCACTCTCATTTGGGATGTTGAATTTCTAATTTCTTTGTCGGTTTCTTGCAGGGGTAATACAGTGATGCACTGTGACATGACTCATATCCTGAAGAGTGCTTCTGGGCTACTTCATAGGTAGCACATAATATCCTCTTTATGGAAGTAAAAGTAAATAGACTGGTGAATTCATAAGTTTTATTGCTGATATAGATAGTAACAGCTAGGCATTTCAAGTGAGTGCAAAGTTAGACATGTTGTATTTGTGTTGGGCAGAATTTCTCCTGAAACATTGTTTAAGAGGACATTGTAATGTATTTACATTGTTTTAACAATCAGCTATTATTATAGAAAGTGATCTTCGTCATAGGCATAGGTAAATGCCGGTGTCTGTTGTTAAAAGATTACCCAGATTTACCTGAGCAATTATTTAATCTAATCTTCTGGTTTATATGTCACATTGAATTATTACCTAAGCACATGGACTGAGCCCCAACAATATATTATGGTACATTGTGGGTGGGTAATTTGTCATTCAGTATTATTGTCAAGAAAACTAATTGGACATATCAAACTCTCAAGAGTTGAACTCTACTTGTCAAAGTCTTTACCTTTACGTATTGTGCTAATATGCCATTGTAATCAATGCAGTGTTTATGATGCTGGTCTCAGATTTGGCAATCCAGGTTCAAGATCCTACAATATGTAACTATGGCGTTACTTAGTATCTATCACTATTGTTCTCCTTAACATCTTGAAAGAAAATTCGAAGAGGGAATATTATGCATGTGGCCTTAAGTTTCAGGAGGAAGGAGGGGAAATACCTCTTAATAAATCAAATCAAATATTATCCTACCAATTTAGGATTTGTTATCCTATTATCAACTCACAGCAATCCTTTGAAGTAAACAAAGTTAAATAAAGGTTTATTGAATAGGTGAGCATGGATATAACTCTCCGTTCATGACAGAAATAACATGTGCAGTGTTTGCAGTGATTTGTATTTGAACAGCAATTTATTAAATTCCAATAGATTCCAAAGAAGAATAACAGTCCTGCAGTAATAACTGAAGACAGAATTGAACCTCATTAAATGTTTAATTTTTCAGCCTATCAGAGAATTGAGAATTTAATGGATGTTAGAAAGTAAATGTTTTACTGACATTTGATGGTGGTTGCAGAATCCTTTGTTAACTTTATACTCATATCTGCCTCAGTTTAGGAAGACATTTTAAGGCACAGTGTAAGGCATGCTTACATTGTGTTATATATTTCATTCTTGTTCAAATTATGAACTTTTACCTAGTCATTTTTGTCAGTTTATATTTTGATTTCATTTCTACTCTACAATTTCTTGTAAGCTACCCTAAGTATTTATATTTTTTGTAAAAACAAAGTTTATATTTTTAAAAATAATTGAAAGTCGCTTTCAAACACTCATGATGTTTCTATCATTCCCAACCAGTCAATACATCTAGAAGTTGTCAAGTTGGATCAGTATGGCCATTGCTTCATCCCTAGTTCTAGACTTAATGTTTACATGTAGTCATTTATGTAGACACAGAGATATTCTGATGCGTACATTTATATAAATGTCTTAGCTAAACTTCCCTAAGTTACATATCCATATCACCACTTTTGATAGTTATGTAAAAAACAGGAAGTACAACTGGAAATATAAATAAATAAAATAAAGGCAGTTTTCAGCTGGTACCCTTGTTTAAACACAAATGATAAAAGGTTTGCAAGCCTGGGAGGTTGTCAGGTTCCCTACTCTGTCTCTAAGCTAATGTGTAGCAACTGTCTAATAGCTTGTCAGCCTTTCTTTTGCTTCCCTCCCCCTTTTTCCAGGTTTCCAAAAGCATTTGCCTGGCATGATGTTAAGCTGAGAGGTTCTGGTGTTGTGCTAGACACCAGATGTCTCACAACAGGGTGACATCTAACTTGGTAGTCATTCATGTGAGCTTCAGCCATCTTGAATGAACATAGGCAGATGTCTCCAGCAAGCTGAGTCTGTAAGTGAATCTGGCAGACAATCTCAGTGGATGATGCTCAAGGGCAGGGGGTGTGTTGCTCAATAACTTCAGAACATGAGCCAGGTTGTGAAAGCAGGATGCTCTACAAGCTGGAGAGAGAGAGGGAGAGAGAAGTCATTTAGAGAGATATTGGAAAAGCTAAAATTCAGCTGTGATGAAAATGAATCCAGGGAAACATTAATAGATATGGTGGGAGCTTATTTTCAACTGATGTCAAGTTATGGAGAGCAGAGTAATATGGGAAAAGTAGTATCAAAAGGCTAGTTTGTTAGTGTCATGGCATATATGGACCTTAAATAGAATACTTAGAGAAACCTTTTTACTTCCTATGGCATAGGTAGGCCAATAAACTCCAGTTGGCAAATATTTCAAAATACCTATTGTATTTGGAAGACACTATAATGGGTAACTAGATATATTATCTGATTAAAACACTTCCCCTTCAAGGAACAACTGAAATAAACTTGTTTTGGTTATAACCATTTTTTTCCAAAAAAAAAATACATTAAAATTGATAAAATATAGATGTGAGAACACTTACTCTTCTGTATCTTGAAACCATACAAAGTAACTGATTGGAAATAGGCTTGAAGCAGATGCAAGAAAGAATTCATACTAATTCACTGCCACAAACCTGGTGATCACCATTGGCTTAAAAAGGGTAGTACAAACTGAATGTAGCTTCACCAGCAGCAAGACATTATGTAGACAGTCTATTCAATGCCTGTTACTGAGGATAATTTATTGCCTTTATGTTTTACTTATGGGATTTCTACATGTTCTTGGCTAGCAAAGTGAAAGATATTTTGAATAAACATGAGTACTGTTTTGTTGAATAGATTCCCTGGCAATTTCTCTAGCCCAGAATAGCTTGATAGTAACAATTTGGTGTAGTGGTTAAGGCATCAGGCTAGAAACCAGGAGACCCTGAGTTCTACTCTTTTCTTAGGCTCAAAGCCAGCTGGGTGACTGTGGGCCAGACACTTTTTTTCAGCCCTAGAAAGCAGAAAATGGCAAACCACTTCTGAAAAATCTTGCCAAGACTTGTCCAGTCTCCGAGAACAGGACACAATTGAACAGAAGGAAAAAATATAAATTACAGAATTACACTAATGACACCATCTGCAGAAAACCCTGTCATTTAACAGACATGGGATGACCAAATGAAAAATTTGTCCATTTTTTCTAAAATCCATAAAACCTAGATTTTACAGTAATTAAATGTGAACAATTGGATAAAAGACACTTTTATTCTCGTTTATATTTTCATGGATACATGCTGCAAGTTTTATTCACTGCTACAGAATAATAGTTTGTATATGGAAGAGCAAAATCTGCAACCACCCTTACTTTATTTAAGCATCCAACTTCATTAAGAATTTTTTGGAGCAATTGATGCCATGTAAATCTATACAAGTACCCATTATGTAGAGAATTAAAGTCACATAGGGATTAAGTTTCCATCTCTTAACAAATGTAAATGACAGATGGGATTAATAAATGAATATACTATTGAAGTAAGGAGAGTAGATTAATGATAAAAAACAAAGGTAGATAATCAGCCTTTTGGGAAGGAAGGTTTAGTTACCATATTGAGAAAGTGACATAGAAAATGAAAAATGGGACGGACCATTTTATTTTAATTCCTAGCCCTGGATGGACACATTATTGCCTGAGGAAGTCAATTACAGACCCTAACAAAAAGAGACTTTTCTCGGAAAATTTACTGCCCAATTTAATCAATCCATAACCAGGCAGATTAAAATCCTATTCCAGCTCTTATTGCTATAGAAGGCATTTTAATCTCTTTTCCAATGTAAGTCAGTGGAAAGATTAACTCATGATTGATAAATGACTAGCTCTTAGGTTTAAAATGGCATTCAAGCAAAGGGCTAGATAATTACAATCTATCTTTTCTGTCATTAGATTTGGTTCGCTGCCTGGCTTATGAAAAATCTAGATACAATAAAATCTAATGAATAAAAGCTCCAGTATTTGTTTTTAAAAAATATATTAGTACCTATCAACAGGCCAGCATTTTTATGAATATGTAAAAATTAGAGCCAATTTGTTTATGGTGGTTAAGGCACCAGGCTAGAAATAAAAAGACTATGAATTCTAGCGCTGCCTTACTCACAAAGTGAACTTGTGGCCTTGGGCCAGTCAGTGTTTCATAGCCCTAGGAAGAAGACAGTGGCAAATCACTTCCAAAAAACCTTGCCAAGAATAATGTAGAGACTTGTTCAGCAATTGCTAGGAGTCAAGACCAACTTAGAGGCATACACAAAAAACCTGAAAATTACATGACATTAGTCCAAAGAAAGGTAAAGGTAAAGTTGCATGTCCCCAGGGCCAAAGATGTTATTGTGGTGATAGGAAATTAGAATATAGAGATGCAGTAGCAAGAGTTACCTGGAATATAAACACTCAAGAGTCTTTTCCAACTAATAGATTTATAAAAAATAACTCATGAAGTAAGCTGCAGTTCATGAAAGCTTGCACCTTTTATTGAAAAAAGGTGCTATTCTTGGTTTTGGTTTTTGTTCTTGTTTTGCCACCATGCATTAACCTGGTTCTCTTGCTACAATGTCAAGAATATAAATCTAATTAGAGTTTTCCTTCTATTGTTATATAGCTGTACCCAGCCACGCGTTGCTGTGGCTCAGTCTGGTTAAATGGAAAAGAAAGAAAAGAGAAAGCGCACGTTTGTAATATGTTTAATTTCACAATGCTTGTGGGTATCGTAGCCTGTGTTGCTTTTACGTCCAACATATGGCACTGTTTTTCAAAAAAAGCATGTTTTACCTGTCACAGGTGTGCATCTATATAATAGTAGGTATATAAAAACACGCGCTATTTGAATGCAACATTGTGTCAAAATTTCAAAGCAATCGGTGAAGAACTTTCGGAGATTTAAGATTTTGAACAAACGAACATTTACATTTTTATTTATATAGATTGTAACCATATGGACCCAATGATACTTACCAGCTTTTGCACAAATAAAACTTAACATTTTCTGCTCTAGGATATAGTGTGCTACATCTATTGTATTTCTCACAAGTCTGTCCTGGATGTCTCTGCTATACTATGAAAAGACTTTCATTTGAAGATGTTTTTGAAACTTAGTCTGCCAAGCTTTTACAGTGGGCAAAGTTGTTAACCCACTGCATCTAGCCTAGCAATTGAGTGGGATTGTTAATATTCACTGTCAGTTTAGTATAAAGTTCAGGAACGCTGAAAACTCAAAGGAAAACTGAGACATCTGCTGGCATTTATTTTGTCCCAGGAGTTATCAAGTTGTGCAGGTTAGACCAAATGTGGCTTTTCTTCTGTTCCTCTTTCCTTCAGTTAATTATACGGTTTATGACCCTGTTGCAGTGGGTTTTGTTTTGTTTTTTGGTCTGTGCAAAATAAGTGCTGATTAATACCAGTAAAAGAAAAGAAAGGTGAACAGAGGGTATATTGCAGCATTAAGAAAAGAAAATCCTTGCTTTCTTGAACAAATAGCTATCATTTTTAATCCAAAATAATTTATAGATGACTTTACATATGTACCATCTTTATTTCTGCTGAAAGGAACCATGCAATCAACATTTCTGAAGCTATGCTTAATAGGCTTGCCATTGCCTTTACCCCCTCTTTTAAATGCATTAAATATGCATTCCTGAATTTATTTCAAAATAAGGCTTTGATGCAAACTGAAATCTCAATGCTTATTTTTCTGCCCGTGGACACCTTAAAATCCTAACCCAATGGCACCACTATTCTCAAGTTTTTTTAGCTTACATAGATATTTACTGTGTGCAATTCCAATCAAAATGAGAAGGGTCTAAATAATCTGACTGGCAGAACATTTTAATTTAGGTTTAGTTACATCCATTTGTGCTCATCTAAAGCTGGATTTGTTTTTTTTCCAAATTGACAATTTTAGTTAATCCAGATTTGTTTCTCTACAAATCTAATTTCTATATTTTGAATGAAGTGATTCATTATGGGCTGCTTTAGGTTGTTTCAGAATTCAAAGGGAATAGGATTAAGCCTACTGCTAATTAAAAATAAGATTGTTCCAACTTGTACAGAATTTTTATCAAGATTGTTTAAAAATATATACACTGAAATTCGAAACTGTTTTTAACTATTTCAATTCATGTATTTTTCACTTTTGGTTTCCTTCACAGCATGTTTCTTAGCAAACCAAATCAAACCAAAGTGAAAAGGGCCAGAAGTTATAATTTGATTGACAGATTCTAGGCTTTTGAAAGTCTTCGTGAAGACTTTATTAGCCTCTATAACAGAGGTTATGACATATGTCTTTTTGATTGTTTCACTACTTTTTATGCATAAGTGCTAATTGTATCTCACAGTTCTGCACGATGCTTGGATTCAGGGTGTATTGTCATATGCTATGTGTGTAGTTAATTAACATAGCACAGCTGCATTTCTAACCATCTGCTTTATAAATTGGACTATGAACACACTATTAGGCAAAAGTTTACTTATGAAAGGTTCAGCATGGCTTTGTACTAAAGGTTCAGTGGTGCTTGTTCAAGTAGTTCAGCTTGGCTTTGTACTAAAGAACCTGTGTGGTTATAACCTTTGCTCTGAATCAGCTATAGAGGGTTAAATTTAAGCAACTAGGCCTTCATATATACGTATTAACACAATACTTCATCAAGTGTCAGACATCAAATTTTAAAACTAGTACAATTCTGTGGTGGAATGCACATCTTGAGAAGCAGTATGGGGGCAGGGGGGATGATTTTGGTAACACAGAGGTTTCCCAGAGAGAGGCTCAGATTAAGACACTGCACAGCCCTATGCTGGATGGGGAATGCAGGAAAAGATTCAGGATAGCCACATAGTAGAATCTCTCAGGATATATCTAGTAGGTTAGAAGGTTATAGTTTTAGCTTGGCAAGATCTATCTGTTATGTGCAAGCAAATAAAGAATCGGACTTTATTTGATCTTCTGTGTCATCTTTGGGGTTGGGCCTGACATATTTCTATTTATTTCCAATTCCTGCCAACTCTACCATGTATATTTATTTAGCTGCAACACTGTGCAGACCTACCTGGGTGTATGCAATCTTGGTCATAATAGGACTCATATCTGATTAAACTGGGGATTAAATTGTATCATGAGCATCGTGGATGTATAAAAACAACCATAGCCTTCCTTTTTAGTTTAGCTGTCAACTGATAGAAATAAATAGGCAAAGATACTTGGTAATATACTGTGTATGAATAGAACTCCATTTCCTCCAATGGCTATTCTCTGAAATACAGTATTCCTTAGAAAGTCTATACTATTTTAGTTGCATGTCTTTCGTTTGGATTCCTGCACAAAGTATGTTCAATTCAATGGTCTAACTGACCCCTTTCAACACTTTAGTTCTGTTCCTCTATGCCAGAAGATGACTTCTTGATGATGAAACCCACATGGCCCATGATCGGAATAAAAGGATTGCTGCCTCTTCCCCACAATTTCTTTCCCTTCTAGAAATGATTAAATACTTCTACTACTACTACTACTAATAATAATAACAACAACAACAATAACAACAACAACACTACCACTTTCCTAAGTAAAGCCTCAGTACTTCACCCTCTGTAGGTCAGATATGCATGGTCACCGTTCACTGGAAAGGCGTAGCAAACATGGGGGCAGAGGAGAACCTAGCTCAGGTTGCCACAAAGAGGAGGGGGTCAAGCTATTCCCTAAGGTACCAGAGAGCAGGACAAGGAACAATGGATGGAAACTAATCAAGGAGAGAAGCAACCTAGAACTAAGGAGAAACTTCCTGACAGTTTAGGCACCATAGCTAGATTACAGTAGTGTTCCTATCAGTATGAGTTCTGATAACCTATTAACAAGTTTCTGGCTTTGAATTGGAATTGTTCTTTTTTGTTTGATGTTTGTTACTAGTCACCCAGAATTGCAATATTTAATCCATATACATCCTTTAAACAAACAAGCAGGATTGCACAGGTCATAATGAATAGTGCACAGTGCATTTACCTATGTTTAAGAAAATGCACAGGATGAAGATAAGGAAGTGGTCTTGTAATCACATTAGCTAGTCATATTAGTTCAATGTGTTAGGTAAATGTGGTTTCATATATTATACTAAAGTATTATTTTCTTAATCACAGTGTATTGAAAATGCTACTATCATCTGGATTCACACAGTACACTGAACCTTAAGCTATGGCCATTAAGCTATAATTAAAATTCCCCAAAGTTACAAAATCACTGTCAGATCTTGCTTTTTTCTATCTTCAAAAGATAGGAAAAGGAAACTGGGTAACTACAAAGTTCAGTTTTACATTGATTCCAGGTGAAAATTCTTAGATTTTGAAGCAAAATGTATTTCATTCACCAACCATCTCTTACTTTACCCAGCTTTTATTGCTATTGTCATAATTTAAAGGCATAATAGATAATAGAACACAAACTTAAATAAAATGACTTAAACAGTGAAACTACAAATGAAGAGAATTGCAACTTAACACAAACAGGAAAAAATCTACAAGATTTTGTCATAATAATAAAAATGGAAAAGACACTTTATTTGTCAGGACATCAAAACAAACCCGAGGACAAGAAAGAAGATTTAACAAAATGGACTATAGAACTGCCAGGAGAATCATTAGAGTTTGGGAGACAAAAAGCACTTACCCTATGCAATTTGTCTTTCTCACTCCCAACAATAAACACAAAAATACAGGAACGTCCTGGCAAGTGAAATATATTAACTTGGAAAGCTACCTGGGAAAAGAAGAAGGCTAGAGTTAGATTCAAAAGATTTGATTCGCCTTACCAGATGGAATATTACATGAGCAAACACCTGTTTGAATATGGTTAAAAAAAAAAACCAGAAAATTTTGGATATAAAGAGGCTCTATAGTAAGAGGGATAAGAGAGGTAAATAGTATAGTATTTTTTACAATATATAAAATGTAAAAATATTGGAAAGATATATGTAAAGTTTGAAATTTAAAGGTAATTAATTTGAAGAGAACTAGGACTGAGGAATGATTGAAATATTGAGGGGAAATTAAGCTTAAACAAGAATTTTTGAAAACAGGATATATAGTGATTTAACAGGATAATTTTACAAATATAAGTGAAATATAAGCCAATCAAAAAGATATTATATGTAGATGTTATAAGATAGATAAGTAGTATAGTATCCTTATAACACATGAAATATGAAAATATTGGGATGGTGTATGTAAATGGAAAACTTGGATATTTAGATAATTAATATTGAGAAAATTATGATAAAAATGGTTTGAATATTAAGGGGAAATGAAGCTTAAATAAAAATTATGAAAATAGGATGCAAGATGAACTAATAAGATGATTTTTATAAATACAATACAAGTTGATTAGAAAAAATGTCATATATAGATGTTATTATTATTTGTACAAATATGAAAAAAATGTTTATATTTAATCATTTATGTATTAAGAATTATACTTGTTTAAGGTTGACGAAGGAGAATACTATTGGAAGAATGTAAGATCAAAGAAATATACTACTAATTAATACACTAATTATGGAATTATAAAAAATAATCATTATTGACTGTTAATTAATTATTACTGATTGTTTTTTTAAAAATATATAAACCAAGACAACATGTTATTCACTAGACACTAAGGATTGTGATTGTAAAAATCAATAAAATATATTTTTTTAAAAAGGAAGTATGCTTTATTGATGCTTCTAGATGCTCTTGCTTTAAAACAATTCTACAGTCCAAACCACTGTAACTGCCTGTTTGGGGCAAGCAATCTGAACAGAATTCCTCAGAAGCTACTTTCCTAAAGAACCACATCTTATATTCATAGCTGTTTCTGTCATTTATTTACTTGCCCTTTATTTCTGAGCCTAATCTATGTCACTGCTGACATTGGAATAAGCAGAGCTGTCAAATCTGATTTTGTTCAGCTTTCAACTAAAATGCCTTCTTCCTCTTTCTGTATCAGTTTACAATTTTGGGGGAAAAAAATCCTTAGGATTGTATGTATTCATTGCTGATTACACTTTCCTGAATAAACATTTGTTGTTGTTAGTTGCAAAGTCATGTCCAACCCATCGTGACCCCATGGACAACGTTCCTCCAGGCCTTCCTGTCCTCTACCATCTTCTGGAGTCCATTTAAGCTCTCGCCTATTGCTTCAGTGACTCCATCCAGCCACCTCATTCTTTGTCGTCCCATTCTTCTATTGACCTCAATCTTTCCCAGCATTAGGCTCTTCTCCAGTGAGTCCTTCCTTCTCATTAGGTGGCCAAAGTATTTGAGTTTCAACTTCAGGATCTGGCCTTCTAAAGAGCAGTCAGGGTTGATCTACTCTAGGACTGACTGGTTTGATTGCCTTGCAGTCCAGGGGACTCGCAGGAGTCTTCTCCAGCACCATAGTTCAAAGGCCTCAATTCTTTTGCGCTCAGCCTTTCCTATGGTCCAACTTTCACAGCCATACATTGCAACTGGGAAAACCATGGCCTTGACTATACATACTTTTGTTGGCAGGGTGATATCTCTGCTTTTTAGTATGCTGTCTAGATTTGCCATAGCTTTGCTCCCCAGGAGCAAGCATCTTTTAATGTCTTGGCTGCAGTCCCCATCTATGGTGATTTTGGAGCCCAGGAAGATAAAATCTGTCACTACCTCCATTTCCTCCCCATCTATTTGCCAGGAATTGAGAGGGCCAGATGCCATGATCTTGGTTTTCTTAATGTTGAGTTTCAAGCCAACTTTTGCACTCTCCTTCTTCACCTGCATCAAGAGGCTCTTTAGTTCCTCTTCACTTTCTGCCATTAGAGTGCATATCTGCATATCTTAGGTTGTTGATATGTCTCCCGGCAATCTTAATTCCAACTTTTGATTCATCTAGCCCTGCTTTTCTCATGATGTGCTCTGCATATAAGTTAAATAGGCAGGGCGACAGAATACAGCCTTGCTGGACTCCTTTCCCAATTTTGAACCAATCAGTGGTTCTGTGTCCAGTTCTCACTGTTGCTGAATAAACATATCTATATTCTAATATACATATTTGCAAGCTATTTGCTTCATATAGTGTATGAGCTCATTTTTAATTCCCATAAAGTACATGTTTGTTTGCATTTCTGGAAACAAGAACTGAATAAATATCAGCAGATAATTGCACTGCAGTTTTGATGTTGGTTTATGAACTTTAAGAAAACAAATCTATTAAATTTGTCCCCACCCATACAGCCCAGAAGAGAAGGCCAAGAGATTGCAAGATGCTGCTCTTTCTTTTACCATCATTACTGGCTTGTCTGTCACTGGACAGTGGCTGCAGCAAGAATCTGGAGGAGCTCCAGAGTGCTCTTGAATTAGATGTAGGTCACTGTCTCAAATGCCAATCTGAATAATAAACAATGAATGAACAGCAGCCCTGGTTCAGTCCTAGACATGTTTGTTAACAGTCAACTCCTATTTCATCACTGGGGCTTACTCCAAAAGCATTGTGCATAGAATTGTAAACAAGTTTAAACTTATATAAAGGAACACTACCTGAATGTATTGTTTTCCTCATATATTATCCTGTTGCTATGCCTTTTCAAACTTCTTTTACAGAAGAATTCAACTAACTCACCATTTAGTATTGGTACAGAAACATTCTCCTATACTTTTGTTTTATTAGTCCCTAGTTTCATAAAAAAAAATTCTCTGTGTGTGTGTGTGTTTGTTTGTTTGTTTGTTTGTTTGTTTGTTTGTTTGTTTGTTTGTTTGTTTCAAAAGAAAAGAATTTTGAAGAAATTCTCATGGCTAAAGAAGTGATGATGCCTCTTTACTATCAGTGCCTGTGATACTAGTGACCAAAGAGATGTATACAAATACCATTTCTTTCATTGTACAATCTTTTATCCAGCACTTCTCAGCTTTTCCCCCCTTTAATTCCAAGGGAAGACACCATGAGGAAACTCTTTTTATTGGATTTTCCAATACAAAGCGACTCTCACTATCCTGCCTCTCCTTCTGAGATTTTATAGGCCAATTCTGTGCAAGTTTAATCACAAAAAGTAAATCTTGTTCTATCTAGTGGGAGTTATCTCCAAATACTTTAGTGGAGGACTGAACTCTTAATACTTGACATTTCAAAAATGAACATTTTAACATTGCCTTAAATACATTCCCTCAAAAGAAGATTGTGACTTTGCAGGGACCAGAAAGTTGGAACTATTTTTGGAATATAATTATAGCTGAAGTGGGTTGTGGTAGAAGTGATCTTATGTTTTTCTGAGGTAGCAGCAGCCTAAATTGGAAAACTGCAAACTTTGTTGGCTACATAAACAAATAAAAACAGTTTAAGCCCCAACAAAGTTCTGTTTATTAGTGGATATCTTCAACTGGAGAAGAGAAAAGAAGCTTCCAATTTACATCATAAATACAAAAATTGGTGTTATTTTTATTGTACGTATTTAACACAGGACATCAGGGTATGCAGGCAATTCACCTTTTCTATTGTAGACCAAGTTGGGGGGGAGCCTTTTAGAGGACTCTATCTAAAAGCATGGATTTGTTAAGGACTCTGTTACAGATAACAGAGATGGTGGTGATAATCAAGCTATGAATGCATGTATCTTTTCTCCTATGGAGCAAAAAGGAGCCCATAGGAGACAATTTTCATAATAAAAGGAATGCATTAAAGGAATAAATATCTCCACTCTCCTGATCAATATTTCTGATCTAGACTGTAGTTTTCCTAGGAAAATCTTTTTATGTGGGATCGTGAATATTATAATTTGCAAGTTAAAAATCTTGACCTTGTATTTGTCTAGATTCTATTCACATATAAGATCCCAATCTTCAAAAGCATGTACAGTAGCTAAGAAAGAAAATATCTTCCTACAGAAATAAAATTAATTCCTTCAAAAGAGCATGTACATAGCTCAGAAAGCACCAAGGACCCCTCACATAGCAAAGAATAAACCGTGATTATACACTGTTAAAATAGGTTGCGACCATGCATCAAATAGCATTCAGATACCAACTCCTTTCCCATCAGGAATCTGCCAGTCACCAGTTCTTATCTACAAATGAAAGATATGCACTTTGTGCCAAAGTGTTTCAGGAATAAACACTTAAAAGGCTATAAAACAAAGTCTTTCCAATATTAGCTTATACTTTGACAATGTAAGCAGTGGCTAATGAAAGCTTAGTGCTTAATAAAACTTTCTGTCCCGGAGATCAGTGTGTTAGTATGCCTCTTTTATAGATTAATGTACCTGGGACTCGGATTTTTAGAGTAGTTTCCTATCTATCTATCTATCTATCTATCTATCTATCTATCTATCTATCTATCTATCTATCTATCTATCTATCTATCTATCTATCTATCATGTAATGAAATTATTTGTAGGTGGACAGAGTTTAAAATATCATTTATGTCCAGAGTTCTCTTAATACAAATCAGAATAAAACAATCAATTGGTAAAGCAAAAGTTTGAACATTATTTCAGTATAATTTAACCTGGGTCTTGGTATTGTCTCTGCTTCACAATTAATCACAGCACAATTAATGCGTCATTGTTGTAATTTCAAGGACCAAGCAAGGTCCTTGAGATGACAATAGGACTTAAAGCAAGTAATCAGGTGGAAACATATCTTACTTTAACCATGGTTTGTGAATAAATCCTAGGAGACTTATTCATGGATATTAACTAATAAATTATGACTTACAGGCTACAATGGCCAAAGCATAATGTGCATACCCAGCCAATATATTTCAGATTTACATTTTATATTTAAAAAGCCAAATATGTCCATCATACTTGTACATCACACAGCCTTTAATTTCACATCCTGCTTTAGCAGTTTATTCTTGGCTTACGTTAAATCATCATTTATTCCTTATCCATTTAGTAATATAATCAGCCCAATTTCATAGAACCAAATCTATCAATCCCAAAGGATTATATAGAAAATGAGATAAATTATTTTTNATTTAAAAAGCCAAATATGTCCATCATACTTGTACATCACACAGCCTTTAATTTCACATCCTGCTTTAGCAGTTTATTCTTGGCTTACGTTAAATCATCATTTATTCCTTATCCATTTAGTAATATAATCAGCCCAATTTCATAGAACCAAATCTATCAATCCCAAAGGATTATATAGAAAATGAGATAAATTATTTTTAGATAATAAAGTATAACATGAATCAGCTAATTCAAAAATCAGACTTTAAAACTAAAGGAAATAACTACAAAATCTATCACCGGTTATTAAATCTACATCATGGCTGGCTTACTATTTAAAGAAAAAAAACAGCTTCCCTTTTTCATTGCAGAAATCTGATTTCCCTGGTTAACACAGCACGTGCCAGATTAGAAAATAAGTCCCTTTAAGAGAGCCAAAACCAAAATCTTCTCTTTGGTTTAGATCACAAGACTCTAAGACTCCCTCAATTAAGTAAACTGGAAATTAATAATATTGTGTAATTGATAAAACTAGTTTAGCTTTTTTTAAAAATAAATAAATATCATATCAATGGTGCATCAAAATAACAATTATGGCCCACTGCACAGCAAGGAAACAGGAAAGAGACCAATCTCTGAGACTCAAGTCAGAATTTGTGATTAAGCTTTAATCCTTTTACAGTGATCCAGGGTATTATGCACATTCTTTACTCACTCTCTCTGATGGTTAATGTTTTTGTATTTGAAATGTTCACCCAGCTCTGAATTTTTTTCTTCACACAAAAGCTGCTTATCAGCATCAAAAGGAATTAACTGAATAAATATGATCATAAGAAGAAAAATAAGTCTGTGTGTTTTCTTTTTAAAATAGGTTGCCATGTTTAACAGAGTTATTTTCGAAGCTTGTTTTTAATTGAAAGCTTGTTGTGGGGCGGGGGGAAACAGGAGTAGGAAGGATTATTAAGTATGTTTGCCACCTTGAGTAGCTTATAAAAGTAATAGAGGCAATTTTTTAAAAATAGATAGTTGATGGACTGTGACTTATTTGAAAACTATAAAAGGGAAATTAAAATCAAATCAAGAGAGCAATTAAATAGCAGAAGGATATAGTTCTCAATTGTTTTCCCATTTACAGTTGTCTGAAAGATTAAAATGGTTAAAAAGATGTATGGTTTAGAGCAAAGAAAGATAGAATTTGAAAAACAATTGATGTATAAAGCATTTATTGAAATTGGAAACAGAGTAAGAACATGTTAAAAATGTAGCATAACTAAGCTATGAATTTTGGTTATAATATTTAGATGGATCAATGGGAAAATATATGGTTAAAAATGTTGAAATTCACATTGTATTACGATCTCAAAGAAAGATATTTACTAGTTGGGAGCAAATATCTTTGCAATCCTTATATGCAGTGGTGGGATTCAGCCGGTTCGCACCACTTCGGCAGAACCAGTAGCTAATTTTTTGTTGCCCAGGCCCAAAAAGGACTTCCAGAAGCGGCATCCACATAGAGAATCGCTTGTTCACATATTTGAATCCCATCACTGCTTATATTGTATGTATAGTTTGGAAGCAGTTCAGGAAGATTCCTCCCTAATTCACTGAACTATGAGGAGGAGTACCACACAATCAGACTTGCAAGATTGAAGTCAGTCCCACCAGGGAGACCAGACCAGGAAATCAACTCCTCAGGAAAGTTAAAATTACTTTTATTGAGACTGGATATCAGAATAGAATCTTTTAAGTCTCACAGTTAAAAGGTGCTACTGTATATCTGCTTTTCCTTCTTAAAGTTCTGTGAATTATGGAAGCATCTACCTGAGCTGCTTCAAAATACTATCTCATAGTTCTGGTTTTAAAAAGTGCTTCAGCCCCCTTTGTCTACGTGACAGTCCTCACAAATTTCAATCAAATAAATCTTTGTCTAAAAACACAAGGAAGCCCCATAGTCTCCTGGTTGATGGTCTTTGGAGGCAGTCACACTACCATCAAGGCTAATTGCCATTGATCCCCATGACTTTCACAAATTGCTCCAACTTTTTTTCTTTTTAAGCCAATCAGGCTAGTAGCTGGCACCATATCTTATGGTAACAAATTCCAAAATTTAATTATGCATTGTGTAAAAAAAAACTTTTGTCTGTCCTGATTCTTCCAGTTTTCTGTCCTGTCCTGTCCTGTCTCCTAGAATTCAACCTCTGGTTCTAATATTTTGAGAAAGGAAAAATAGCTTTGTCTTATTTACTTTATCCAAACCATGCATAATTCTGTACATGAATCATGTCCCTCTCATTCATCTCCTTTCTAGACTAAAAAGCCCCAAATGTCACAATCATTCCTTAAGGAAGCTCATCTTCCCCCTTGTTTAATTTGTGGGATATATGCTTTGACATGTATTATTCATTATATTAATGTATTGTTTGTACTGTTTTATTCCAATTATGATTATGTCCAGACTTTCATGAATTTGTCTTGGCCATCACTATGCCAGTTTGTTCTGTAAATTATCTATGAGCAGTCCCCTTTATGGATTTCAGCACTATAATAGCTTAATTCGACTAGCAAAATCTTTTCAAAATTATGCTCAATCTTCTAAGTTTGCTATTAGGAATATAGAACAAAACTCATGAAACACATTTAGCTAAAGTAGTATTTTCTTACCGATAAAGAAAGACATAAAGACATCGAACATTTCTACTCATTTTTTATTTTTATTTACTTATTTGTTTTAGTACATTTATATGGCTACATATCTAATTAACTGAACTCAGGATCATTAACAGAAAATTAAAAAACAATACACAATCAAAATAAAAACTAAATAAAAGAGCAAAGTAGAAGCCTATCCATCCATCCATCCATCCATCCATCCATCCATCCATCCATCCATCCATCCATCCATCCATCCATCCATCCATCCATCCATCTATCTATCTATCTATCTATCTATCTATCTATCTATCTATCTATCTATCTATCTAAAAACAGTAACTTTTTTTGACTGTCAAATGTTCTTCACAGCCCATGTGTTGCAAGAAATCAGTTAATGATCTAAGGCAGGGGTGTCACACTCGCCATGTCACATGACGTGTCGCGACGTATTATGACTTTTTTTTCATTGCCGGCAATGAGGTGGGTGCAGTTTCGCCATGACGCATATGGCCCACGGTCCAGCAGTTTGACACCCCTGATCTAAGGTATGAGTTCATTTAACAAATATACAACCAACCAAAGGCTTCAGTTCGTCCCAATGGAATGAATTGTTCCATGCACTTGAATAGCAATAGGCTGTTTTATGGTCTAGACTCTAGGATCTTAGCCTCTCTAAATTTGATGTTGGAAAAACATGAGAACAATATAAAATAAAGTAAGAAAAACTAGAACTTCACAGGCAAAGGTTTAGATCAATGTTATGGCCACATAAATAAAAAAAATGGAAAGTCCTATAAAATCTGTAAAAAAGTATAGAGGCTGATTTATGGTTTGTTAAAAACAATAAAAGAAAAGAAAGAGACTACCCAAATAACACTGTTACAAATTCTTTGTTGTTGAGTTTTGCTTTGTGGAAAGTGCTTCAGCAATTATTTTCTTTTCGTCCTCCTAGAATCTTTCTAACCCTCTTAACAATCCAGGACATTTCCACCTCTTTTCTGCAAGGGGAAAAGTCATGGTTGTCATTTCAGTATAAACGTTCTTCCAAAATGTCACACATAATTTTTACTTTGACTTTTCTAAGTTTGTTAGAATGTTCTTTAACTTTTTTTTGCAAGGGAGGGAATGGACTGTTGTTAGCTGGGCCATTGTGTAATGGCATATAGCTTGGTCATAAAGCACATTTTCTTCATTTAGGTTAACTTCCTGAAAACTTCAGGTTGGGCTGGGGAACACCCTACTTGATCAGATAAAACCATACCTCAGCATTAGGCAATTGTGATTATCTGAAATAAATGGTACTATTCAAAACAGCAAGAGAACCCTCCAGTTAAACAGACTGCAAAATGGAAAATTGAGTTTGCATGTGCTTTCAAATGGTGCTAGTGCATATTTTTGATAGAATAGGATCAAACAATTTCTTGTAAAGACTGAACTGTGACAACAGAAGCACTTTAATAAAGAATGATGGCTTTCTAAGTCTGGCTCTGCTGAAAACAGAACATTTTATCAAGGTCAGGGATACATGCCCAGAGGATGGCAGCTGCACCTGAAGAGGTCAGCTATGAACTGTGATTCAGGGAACTGAAGTTGTCACACAGTTTAGAAATGTGATATGTAAGCTGGAGATGAGGAGGAGAGCTCATATCTTTATAATGACAGCCAGCCTACTGTGTGGTTATATAGTACAGTTAGCATTCCTATTGCTAGAGACTTATAAAAGATCTAGAGGATATTATCACATTAATGGCCTTAAAGATTCTCTGGATGCTCTTAGTTAGTATGTTTTGGAGACTAGGAAGGTCTCAGATGAGCAGGGATGCCTGGAGGGATGCATGTTTGTTTCCATTTGCCTGCCTTGGTGTAAATAGAGTTGAATATATGGCATTGGGATCAGAGGCACAGACATTCTTCTGTTTTACAATCTGGGATCACTTAAATTGCTTCTGTGCTTTCCATCTATATAGCTAATTTATGTCTTGTAAACTGCCTGCAGATGCTTGCATAAAAGGACAGATCATGCACAATAAAGAAATATTAGAATTAGTATTCTGATTAAAGAAATAACAGAATATTAACATAACAAGACTCATCACTGTCTTAAGTGACTCACCTACCCCTTTTTAGTATATTCTATCTATTCTATATGTATTAGCCTTAACATTTTTGCATGCATCAATTAGATTACCTGGTGTTTTTGAGAAGAAAACGATTCCCAGATTCCAGAAATCAACTGTACTTGAATAACACAAGTTTAGTAAATTTAGTAAATGGATAAAGTAAATTGAGAGTGACTTTTATAAAAGCTCCACAAGCTTTTTATGAGTTTGATATATTCTGCAAAATACTTCCTTAATAAAACTTCTGGTAAATTACAATAGCTTCTTTTATATTGTGCTTCTGGGAGTGCTTGTAAGAGAAAAAGATGATGATGATAGATAATAAAATGAGTGAAAAATATAACAATCTGACAATAGAGAAGATTGTAGTGATACCATGATGGAAAATCATGAGAAAGTCAGAAGATGCTTATTACAAATGAGCAAGAAAACAATAATATTGTCATATTACCATATACATAAAAGTGATGTATGTTTAGTATGTATGTTACTAAAGTATTACTCTTTTTTGAGCATTGGCCAGGTTAGTGAAAACTAATGGATGCTTGACTTCTGGTTTTTGCATCTGCAGTGCATGGCTGCAGTAAAGCGGACCTCCGCTCCCCACGGCTAGTTTCTTCCTGCTTGGGGGACCCTAAATGGGTCCGAAGTTGCCCCGGAGAGGTGACTGTGAAGGAGGCACCCCGTCGATCATGGAGCGATGGCAATCACTTTGTTTGATCCGGGTAAAGCCCTCCAAACCCGACAGGAGAAGGGCTAGCATGGGATCAACGTCTAGCCCAAGCGGCTTGCAGCCAAAGTACCAGAGCACGAACCTGAACATCGGTGAACAGTGTGCTTGGAATTGGTGAGAGTACTGATCTTCTTTCTTCTATTTACTATTTAAATCCTTGAAAAGATCCCCAAAGCAAGAAAACCTCCAGAAGTGAAGGGAGGGGACTATATCCCTTTTCCTTTACAGACGGAAGCAGCGAATTAACATAAAAGGTTGAAAGACATATACTAAAATTTGATTTAAACTATTTCAGTCTGGACAAATCTAGGAACTAAAAAACTGTCAAGATTATACCCTAAAAATTTCTGATAGAATTATAAAAATATATAACAAAAATAACTTTTTAATGGAAAGAAAAATTGAAAAAAGAAATAACTGCTGACATCTAGTGGAGAATCAGAGAATAGAACACTAACAATAAGGACTCAGAAATTGGCAGAATGCCCAGAAACAAAGAAAAAGTTGCTCCTTTGAATTGCAAATAATCTTGAAGACAACTGGGAACAAAGGAAGAGCCAGATTAAAAAGTGTTTGAAAGGAAAAAAAACAAAAATACCTGGACTGTTGCTTAAACCTAAGAACTGTTTATGGGGGGGGGAAACTTTGGTTTTTTGGCTAATCCTTTAGAGGAGAATTTGCTGGAAGGATGTAAAGTGGCTTAATATACTGAATCTGTAATTTTGACTGACTGATAAATTGACTTTTGAATTAAAACATTGATGAAAGATTATTTGAGGGGGGGGGAGACAACATGGATATTACATACATATCAAAAAATGACAGGATGCCACATTCAATATTTTCTCCTGAAGGACTTAGCCTGGAAAATCAAGGGCCTCCAGAAGCAATACTTCAAGGCAAGATAAATACTTTCCCGGAGGAAATATATGTAATGTTAGGACAAATACAAATGACAATAGATTCAAACCACGACGAAATTTGAAACAACTTTGAGGATTTAAATAAGCATATTTCCAATCTAAATCTACAATTAAAAATACCCAGAAATAACAACAAAGGAGCAAACAAACCAGACAGCAGAGGCAGAAGAGATTAAGAAGAGGTGACAAAACTACACAGAAGAACTTTACAAGAACGAGCTTAATGTCCCAGATAACCACGATGGGGTGGTCACTGACCTCGAGCCAGACATCCTAGAATGTGAAGTGAAATGGGCCTTAGGAAATCTGAGCAACAACAAAGCTAGTGGAGGTGACAGTATTCCAGCTGAGCTATTCAAAATCTTAAAAGACGATGCAGTAAAAGTGCTACACTCAATTTGCCAGCAAATTTGGAAAACTTAATAGTGGCCACAGGATTGGAAAAGTTTACATTCCAATTCCAAAGAAAGGCAATGCCAAAGAATGTTCAAACTATCGCACTATTGCACTCATTTCACATGCTAGTAAAGTTATGCTTAAAATCCTACAAGCTAGACTCCAGCAGTATGTGGATTGAGAACTACCAGAAGTACAGGCAGGATTTCGAAGAGGCAGAGGAACTAGAGATCAAATTGCCAACATACACTGGATATATGGAGAAAGCTAGGGAGTTCCAGAAAAACATCTACTTCTGCTTCATTGATTATGCTAAAGCCTTTGATTGTGTGGATCACAACAAATTGTGGCAAGGTCTTAAAGAGATGGGAGTACCAGACCATCTTATTTGTCTCCTGAGAAACCTATATGTGGGTCAAGAAGCAACAGTGAGAACTGGACACGGAACCACTGATTGGTTCAAAATTGGGAAAGGAGTCCAGCAAGGCTGTATACTGTCACCCTGCCTATTTAACTTATATGTAGAGCACATCATGAGAAAGGCAGGGCTAGATGAATCAAAAGTTGGAATTAAGATTGCCGGGAGAAATATCAACAACCTAAGATATGCAGATGATACCACTCTAATGACAGAAAGTGAAGAGTAACTAAAGAGCCTCTTGATGCTGGTAAAGAAGGAGAATGCAAAAGTTGGCTTGAAACTCAACATTAAGAAAACCAAAATCATGGCATCTGGCCCTCTCAATTCCTGGCAAATAGATGGGGAAGAAATGGAGGTAGTGACAGATTTTATTTTCCTGGGCTCCAAGATCACTTCAGATGGGGACTGCAGCCAAGACATTAAAAGTCACTTGCTCCTGGGAAGGAAAGCTATGGCAAATCTAGACAGCATACTAAAAAGCAGAGACATCACCCTGCCAACAAAAGTGCGTATAGTCAAGGCCATGGTTTTCCCAGTTGCAATGTATGGATATGAAAATTGGACCATAAGAAAGGCTGAGCAACAAAGAATTGAGGCCCTTGAACTATGGTGCTGGAGAAGACTCCTGAGAGTCCCTTGGACTGCAAGGCGTTCAAACCGGTCAGTCCTAGAAGAGATCAACACTGACTGCTCTTTAGAAGGCCAGATCCTGAAGTTGAAGCTCAAATACTTTGGCCACCTAATGAGAAGGAAGGACTCACTGGAAAAGGGCCTAATGCTGGGAAAGATTGAGGGCAATAGAAGAAGGTGACGACAGAGAATGAGGTGGCTGGATGGAGTCACTGAAGCAGTAGGTGTGAACTTAAATGGACTCCAGAAGATGATAGAGGACAGGAAGACCTGGAGGAACATTGTCCATGGGGTCGCGAGGGGTCTGACTTGACTTTGCAACTAACAACAACAAACAAAATTTCCAATCTAAATCTACAATTAAAAAATACCCAGGAAATAACAACAAAGGAACAACAAATCAGACAGCAGATTACAAACTAGAAGAGTATGGTCAAATTGATGAAATAACAAAGGAAAAGAATTACAATTTGACACAAAGAGGAAAAAATCTACAAGGTTCTGATACAACAAGAAAAATGGAATTATTAGGAGAACTATTAAAGTTTGGGGGGCAGAAAGAATTTATCTTACTTACTTCATCTTTTGTATTCCCAACAACATTTGTAAAAATACAGGAACTGTTGGGTAAGCGGACTACATCAACTTGGGAAATTACTTGGCAAAAGAAGAAGATCAGAGACAGATACAAGAGATTTGACTTGCCCTACCAGATGGACTATTACGTGAATAAACATTTGTTTGAATATGGCTAAAAGAACAGAGAATTTCCAACATAAAGGGCCTTATAACAAGAAGGATAATGAGATTTAAGTAATATAGTATATTTTATAATATAATAAATGTTAAAATAGTAGGTTGATGTAACTTTTATTAATATATAAGTAAAATATAAACTGATTAAAAAGATAATAATAATAATAATAATAATAATAATAATAATAATAATAATAATAATAATAATAATAATAATAATAATAATAATAATAATAATAATAATAATAATAATAATAATAAAAAGTTGGAAGGGACCTTGGAGGTCATCTAGTCCAACCCCCTGCTCAGGCAGGAAACCCTACACCATTTCGGACAAATGGCTGCCCAGTCTCTTCTTAAAAACTTCCAGTGTTGGAGCATTCACCGCTTCTGGAGGCAGGTTGTTCCACTGGTTAATTGTTCTAACTGTCAGAAAGTTTCTCCTTAGTTCTAGGTTGCTTCTCTCCTTGCTTAGTTTCCACCCGTTGCTTCTTGTCCTGCCTTCAGGAGCCTTGGAAAATAGCTTGACTCCCTCTTCTTTGTGGCAGCCCCTGAGATATTGGAACACTGCTATCATCTCCCCCCTCGTCCTTCTCTTAATTAAACTAGACATACCCAATTCCAGCAGCCGTTCCTTATATGCTTTAGCCTCCAGTCCCCTAATCATCTTTGTTGCTCTTCTCTGTACTCTTTCTAGAGTCTCAAAATCTTTTTTACATCGCGGTGACCAAAACTGGATGCAGTATTCCAAGTGTGGCCTTACCAAGGTATTGTAAAGTGGTATTAACACTTCACGTGATCTTGATTCTATCCCTCTGTTAATGCAGCCTAGCACTGTGTTGGCCTTTTTGGCAGCTGCAGCACACTGCTGGTTCATATTTAGGTGATTGTCCACTAGGACTCCGAGGTCCCTCTCACAGTTACTACTATTGAGCAAGGTACCCCCTATACTATACCTGTGGATTTGGTTTTTCTTGCCTAAATGTAGAACCTTGCTTTTTTCACAATTGAATTTCATTTTGTTAGATAGTGCCCAGTGTTCAAGTCTGTCCAGATCCTCCTGTATCCTAAGCTTGTCTTCTGGAGTGTTGGCTATTCCTGCCAGCTTGGTGTCGTCTGCAAATTTGATGAGTTCCCCATCTATCCCCTCGTCCAAATCATTGATGAAGATATTGAAGAGCACTGGGCCCAGAACAGAGCCCTGGGGCACCCCTCTACACACTTCCTTCCATGTAGATGTGGTTCCATTGAGGACCACACGCTGAGTACGGCCAGTCAGCCAGCTACGGATCCATCTGGTGGTGACTGTCTACCCCACATTTTTCTATCTTGTCAAGTAGTAGGTTGTGATCTACTTTATCAAATGCCTTACTGAAGTCCAAGTAAATTATGATGTTATGTTATATCGAGATACTATAAGACAGATTAAAAGTATAGTATTTTTATAATGCATGACATAAAATATTGGGATGATGTACCTAAATGGGAAAATTTAGATAGTGAGATACTAATATGAAGAAATTATGACTGATAAGAATTGGATTGAATATAAGGGAACCTAAGCAAACAAAAATTATAAAAATAGGATGTATGCTGAACTAATGAGATGATGGTTATGAGAATAATATAAGCTGAAAAAATGTTATATAGAGAGATTGTTATTATTTGTATAAATATAAAAAATGCCTATACCTAATTATTTATATATTGAAAATAATAAGAATTATATTTTGGCTAAGATAGAAGAAAGAAAATACAAATGGAAGAAGGAAAGATAAAAGAAATGTATTATTAATTAATATATTCATTATGGAATTATCAAATTTAATTATTATTGACTGTTAATTAATTATTACTGTCTTTTTTTCTTGTTAAAATGTAAACCAAGACAACACACTGTACACCAGGTACTGGAGATTTTTATAGTTAAAAACCAATAAAATATCTATATAAAAAAAAGAAAACTAATGGATGCTTGAATTTAATATCAACATTTGAGATTAGAATCTAATCACCTTTGAGATAAAATATTGGAAGAGATATCTAGATGCTATAACTGGTACATATGATTATATTTTATGATGTCTCTGTTTTGAAACTGTACTAATAATAGCAAAACAAATTTGATCGAACCATTGTTTTATCCCCTCCAATAATTTCAAGACCTAAAAGCATTATTCTCTTTTCAAAATGATAGACAAATATGTTTCCCAAATGTTGTAGCGATGCTGTATGATTGCATTTGGAAAATTACTGTATAACAGCCACAAGGAGACCTATGAAATCTTCAGCAAATGCAGGCTGTATTGACCAAGAAATCTTCCAGATAGAAGATTTATTTGAGATAGAAATATTGCAGAGGAAGTATAACTTCAACCTGTGTACCTCTGTTACACAAACACCCCTACATAAATAAACATGGCATTGTGATACTTGGGAGAGGAAATCAGTCAAAACAAAATGAAACGTAGGAGAATCAATCTATCATGGTGGAATAAGAATGCTCCGAGCTATATTGCAGTCCAGATAGCCATCCAAATTTGGAGGTCTGAAAGTCAATATAATTTTACCTTTGTATGAAATTCCTGTGGCGTGAAACTAAAACTATCCTTATCTTAAAGCTGCTGGGCCTAAAAATCAGAGTACACGTTCAAGACCATTTGTTAAATTTAAATAAAATCTAAGCTTTGAAAGATCTCATGAATATAAATCAGTTCTTTAAAAATTAACTTTCCAAATGCTATCACTCTTATTTCTGTGTCAACTCTGCATTCAGAACTGCATTTAGTGTCAACTCTAAAACCATTCAGAACCAAACTAATTTTCTTTCCCAAAGACTCACAAAGGAATCTAGGTCTGAAAGACATATGGAATAGATCTGATCTGAATATTGAATACATGTCCAAAATAACAAGCTTGGGTACAAATCAGCTGCTGCAGTTGGCTCTATAAGATGTTGATGGAGCTTCTACATAAAGTAGTTTAATCTATAAAGCATGATATTAAAAAAGCAAGCAGTGTAATTTATCACAAATTGTATTTGTGTGAGCAACACAGAGATTCCATATATAGTAGTATTTTTGTAAGAAATTCACATACACAGAGTTCAGTAATGATTGGGCTTACATGCCACATTCAACCACAACATGGTTTGTATAGTTTTGACTTAATGTTTGAAACTAGCCACTCTAGTTTGTAAATCATGGTTTATGGTTTAACATACTATGAAACTCCTGCCAATTATAGCTAGCTAGATTATATTATTGTATTTATTATATTTGTTATGGCTGCCTACCCCAGCAGAACCTGGACAACTTACAACATAGCAAATATACAATTAAAACATAATAGCAAAACATTATAGACTGTCTAAAAAGCAACCATAGCAATAAAAAAGAGAAATGACAAAGGTATCATAATTACCCTAATCTCATGGCTGGAAACAGAGCCCAGGAGAGTAGATACCGTACATATCTATGGAGAGTTGCTATTCCAGAGAGAGGGCATGGGCAATGACATAGAAGGTAGGTAGGCATTGGTAGATAATAATGGCATGCACATGGGAAGTCAAAGGGATCAAGAATAGTTTCCAAGATAGTTGGAAAGGAGGAAAGAGGAGAGGTTGTGGTTAAGAGGGGGAGGAAGGAAGAGGGAAGTAGGTAGGAAGGTTGAGGGAGTGTGGATGCAGGGGGGGGGACCGCCGATTATTTCTGAATACTTACTGAGTAGGCTTTTTATGTATTTGTTTTTCTAATGAAATGCACCATATTTGTATTATTTGTTCATATGTTTATTTGAAAAATTAATAAAAAAATTGTAAAAAAAAAAAAGAAAGAAAGAAAAGAAAATTTCATACCCTAGGCTCTTAAAAGTAAGGAGCATTTGTGTAGTAGAATCACAATTTTATCCTAGGATCTTTGATTCAGATGTTCCTGATTACTAGATCTCATCTCAGTGTTAGAATTGTGCTCTTCATTATCTTTTTAAGTATATGTTAATTGACATTATTATTATTATTTGTCATCTTGTTAGTTATTTAATAGAATATTTGTAGCTCAGGGTTGAACTGTAGGGTACTTGCTGCTCTCTGAGCTTGGTTGTTTTCTTACAGATATTTCATTATGCAACTTTGTAACATCTTCAATGCTAGCATGGAATGGGGCTTGCCCTGTCAGTGTTGATGGGAGTGCTGTTTTCTTCTTGGTGGTTCCTTGATTGGATTATTATTTATTATTTATTTGCTTGTCTGAGTTGGTAGAATAAGATCACAGTAACAGACTCTTGCAAATATGAATATACTTTCCCTCCCTTATCTTGATGAGGACTAGGCAGGGTTCTGTTTGGGACACTTTCTGAAAATTGCATTTTGAAATTTATCTGTCTATTGTTGTGGTTTTGGGTCTTCCTTCTGTTCCTTAAGCTTATTCTTTCTTCCCATTACATTGGGAGAGCACAATGACCTCAGTTCAGCTTGATTAGTCTTTTTTATTTCCAACCCATACTTTTTGGGGTGTCTGCCTGTCATATGAGATGCAGTTTCTTTATATTCTCCCATAGTACTGTTTCTACTTCAGAGTAGAATAGCTGCAAATCCCTAAAATCCTGTCTTGAGAATGTTAGTGCTTCAGGCATTATTAATAGCCAATTAAACGGTGTACTTTGGCATAACATAATAACTTGCACAATTTTGTATAGTTCTCCCATTAAGCACACTGAAAGTTTTTCCTTAGAATAAAGGTGACCGTTTCTCACAATGGCTTCACACCAAAACATTCTGAGCTAAAATTGTGAAATCCACATGAATGGCTCCCACTTCAAAACCTGAAGTTTATAGAAGGAGAATGTTAAGGGGAAAGAATTTAAAGCCTTTAGGCCATCGTCATTCAATCTATATAAAAATAACCCTACTAAATTGTCGTGTCTAGATTAGATTTTGGAATAATGGTCCTAGCAAAAATGGAATTTTAATCTTTTTTAATGTTATTTGTGATTTGCTGAGGGTTTTTTTTAAATGCTATTACTTATGTTATGAATGTGAAAATGAAAAACAGAATAGACTCAATATCAATAAACCAATATAAAGTAAGTGGAAGGCTCCAAAGATCAAGATACTTTTCTAGCTGTCATCAATTTATTTAACTGGCTAGAAATGAGACACAGTTGCTTATTTAGGATGAAAATTCTTTTCTGAGGGATTTTTACCCTAGATTAACTACTATGTCTCATTTACAGTCAGTTATGAAAAGAACTTGCTTTTCCAAGCTGCTATCCAAGAGAACAAATCTATCCAATAAATTAAGAAGGAGAGGAAAAAAACTAGCTGATGAATTACTTATTTCCTTGGGTAATTATGATATGTGTCACATTTTACATCTTCCTGCTGCACACTTGAAAATAAAGCAAAATACAAAACATTATGACCAAGAGAGGGATTTTATAGATTAGAGAAAAAATTATATCATAAGAACCATAGGTGACCCCATTTCTTGATTTTTGAAAATCTGTGTAAAGATAGATTGATCCACTATCAGTAGAAGCTACACCATCCAGGATTGTGAAGGAACATTTGCTCTGTATGTATGAATGTTGCCACCTCACTTTAATTTAGGGAATAATAATAATGATTGATGATGATGATGATGATGATGAGGAGGAGGAGGAGGAGGAGGAGGAGGAGGAGGAGGAGGAGGAGGAACTGGTGGGATCATAAAATAAAGAAAGTCATAGAAAATGATAAAATTAAACTCTGGGACTTCAGAATTCAAACAGACAAGCACCTGCAACATAACATCCGGACTTAACAATTGTTGATAAGAAAAACAAAAAAGTCTGGATAGTGGACATGGCAGTGCCTGGAGACAGCAGAATAGACGAGAAAAAACTGGAGAAGATAACAAAATACAAAGACCTACAAATAGAAATAGAAAGACTGTGGCAAAAGCAAGCAAGGATAGTACCAATAGTAATAGGTGCCTTGGGTGCAATCCCAAAACAACTGGAGCAGCACTTGAACACTATTGGCATTGACAAATTCACCATTAGTCAATTGCAAAAGGTGGCCTTACTAGGAACCGCTTCCATCCTGCGACAAAAACTGTAATACCATCAAACATCCACATCTGCCTATCCCAGATCCTTGCCAAATCCAGTCTGAGCATCTGGTTGACTGTGCGATGATCCTTAATAATAATAATAATAATAATAATAATAATAATAATAATAATAATAATAATAATAATAATAATAATAATAATAATAATAATAATAACAACAACAACAACAACAACTATGAGGAGGAAGAGGAGGAGGAGGAGGAGGATAATAATAGAATTGTAAGGGACTTCTAGTCAAACTCTCTGTTCAGGCAGGAAACTCTATACCATTTCAGACAAATGGTTGTCCAGTCTTTTCTTTAAAAATTCCAGTGTTGGAGCATTCAAAACTTCTGGAGGCAGGTTATTTCACTGATTAATTGTTCTGGCTGTCAGGAAATTTTTCCTTAGTTCTAGGTTGCTTCTCTCTTTTATTAGTTTCCATCCATTGCTTCTTGTCCTGCTTTGGAGAATAGCTTGACTCCCTCTTCTTTGTGGTAATCCCTGAAATATTGGAACACTGCTATCATGTCACCCCTAGTCCTTCTCTTCATTAAACTAGATATACCGATTCCAGCAACCATTCTTTATATGCTTTAGCCTCCAGTCCCCTAATCATCTTTGTAGTGGCTATATATACTTCACTTAATATTTTCAACACTAACTGGCAGCAATTCCCTAAAACTTCAGGGTGCAGATTAAACCTTATGTTTGCAAAGTATGAGCTATATCATTGAACTTCCTATTCTGTTCTCAGATACCACTAAAGTGCACAGATTCATTCCATTCTAATTCTCTTCTCAAAATAGAGAAGAATGACAAATTTCACTTCATGATCATCTTGATATCAGGGAAAACAGATGAATGTTAATAAAATTGTCTTAATGGGGAAATGCCTTATTTATTAGATTATAGTAAAGTTTCTTCTTTAAACCCACTTCTGCTGCCTCCAAAATTAAATGTACTTTCTTGAGCCTTAGAACCAAATGAAAACTACTGAAATTGGTTATTAATTTGCATAATCTACCTATTTATCTTCAAAAGGATCATAGATTAGAAGAACCCAAGAACACACAATTTAGGATCAAGGTGTCATGGATTACCTGTTATTCCTAATATTGAAGATTTATGATATTTGGAAATTTGAGAGATTGTAAAAGCAACAAGATATTAATGACAAAAACAAACACCCCACAGAAAGAGAAATATATGCTTCAATCATCTCCAAGTAATGAGATCTCTCTTGCATACTCTGCAAATCTCAAAATACATCTTATGCCCACCATTTAGATTTGTTCCTCATTAAATTCATCTTTTCCCGTCTTCCTTGATTTGACAGATTAAAGGACAGCAATGGTTCACTACTCCATTAAAGTTTTTAATCACTGTATTTTTTAAATAGAAAGTTGGAGTTCATTCAGTCATCATTTTCTCAACCTATATGTTAAATAGGATTAAGTCATGCTCATTGTATATTCATTTCAAGGCACAAAAATATATGGAGCTGACATAGGTCTAGCAACGGGTCCAATGATCAGTCCTGCTTCATTTCAGTCTCATTCATCAAGGAATAAGGCAAAATCAAACAGGAACAATATGGCATAGATTATGTCTGAAATTATTTCTGAAATGGTAGTAAATTTACCGTTCCATAGGAACTCTTCCATTTCTCACATCTCTTTAAAAAATAAGTGAGGTGATTGCTTTGCCACATGATTAACCTGCCTCATGAATAAAGTTAGAAAGGTAAGTTGTTAACCTTTCCCTATTGTCCAGGATCTTCCCAAACGTCTTTTACTCATGGAAAAAAACATAATAAATAAAGAATTTGCCAGGGTCTTTATTATAATACATTTTTAAAAAAAACTGTCCATTTTTATTGGTTACTTGGTTATCTGACTATGGAATTGTGGAAATCATACAGAAGGAGAGAGAAAATCCCTTAGTATTTCGTGCAAGACCACTACAGCATTCACCAAACACCCAAGTTATTCTGAATGATGACGATGACGATGACAATAACAACAAAACAACAACAACAACAACAACAACAACAACAACAATAATAATAATATATATATATATATATATATATATATATATATATATATATATATATATATATATATATATATATATATATATATATATATATATATATATATATAAAAGTTGGAGGTCTTCTAGTCTAACCCCCTGCTCAGGAAACCCTATATCATTTCAGACAAATGGTTGTCCAGTCTATTCTTAAAAATTTCCAGTGTTGGAGCATTTACAGCTTCTTGAGACAGGTTGTTCCACTGATTAATTGTTCTAACTGTCAGGAAATTTCTCCTTAGTTCTAGGTTGCTTCTCTCCTTGATTAGTTTCCATCCATTGCTTCTTGTCCTGCCTTCAGGCGCTTTGGAAAATAGCTTGACTCTCTCTTCTTTGTGGCAGCCCCTGAGATATTGGAACACTGCTATCATGTCCCCCTCATCCTTGTTTTCATTAAATTAGACATACCCAATTCCAGCAACCATTCTTTATATGTTTTAGCCTCCAGTCCCCTGATCATCTTTGTTGCTCTTCTCTGTACTCTTCCTAGAGTCTCAACATCTTTTTTACATGGCGGTAACCAAAACTGGATGCAGTATTCCAAGTGCGGCCTTACCAAGGCATTGTAAAGTGGTATTAACACTTCACGTGATCTTGATTCTATCCCTCTGTTAATGCAGCCTAGCACTGTGTTGGCCTTTTTGGGCATTCTGTGACAAAAAAAGTCCTGGTGATGACCAAAACTGGATATAGTGTTCCAAGTGTGGCCTTACCTTGGAAGTCCTCCTGCACTTGCAGTTACTGTTTAAGTGGACAATGTGGACATGTCTATGACAATTTGCCATGGACAAACTTGCCATGGCCAACTCACTACAGCCAAATCACCAAAGCTAACTTGCCATGGCCAACTCACCTTGGGACAACTTGCTGCAGGACAAGAGTTACACTAATATAAACAAAAACCAAAACCCAGTGGAATAGAATCATTAAAGAAAGGATGCAAAAGTAGATAGAGACAGAGTGAAATATGAATGGCAAAAATTAAAATATTTTTTATTTATTTTAAATAATGAAATATAATTGTTGAATTGTCTTGTAACAAGTTGTCCCACAGCGAGTTGGCCATGGTGAGTTTTCCTGCAGTGAATTGGCCATAGTAAGTTGGCTGTGAAGTTTTCCCATTCTGACTGTGGACAGGAAAGGCTTTGCACAACTTTTGCTTGTGTACCAATTACAACCTTCCTTGAAGGCTCCATTTTGAGTAATCTGGGAAACCTCTTCCATACAAAGCACCCTGGTGGGGAAAAATAATTGTTTTATACTCTAGCTGTGGCATTTGCACTTTTATGCAATTAAAAACTTTTTTTTTAATCTTGCTACTGGTGCCTTCCTTCAAGTGGTGCCCTCCCTCGTGTGGTGCCCTTGTCTGATGCAGAATATCTGCAGTGAATTACAATGACTGAGTGAGCAATTCATGTTTTGATTACCACCTGGCTAGATTGGTGTAAGGGTTGCCATGACTTACAAATTATGACTACTCCTGAATGTGGGGCCAAAAACAGATCAGCCCTATCACTGCAACTTAAAAACTTCTTGAATTTGCTCCACTGATTACCAATAAGTACCAATAAGTACCAGCACGATACTCACCTATAAAGAAATAATATCAGGACTGCTTTGACAGAATTGAATTGAAGGCCTATTAAGAGCCCTTATTTTATCTGAAGAGGGAACTAGATGAGACTTCTCTGCCCCCAAACTTTGGAACTCTTTAGCCCCAGAGACTGCAGTCTCCCTTCCTCCTGTCATGTTGTTAAAGGCCATTTTATTTTACCATGTCTTCAAATCTAGAGCCTTTACCATGCCTTCAAATCTATCTTATGGGAGTGTTGGTTTATTATTTGTTTTATTACTATTTAGTGTATTATTGGCATCGGACCTGGATATCTCCGAGACCGCCTTCTGCCGCAGATTACCTCCCATCGGCCGGTACGCTCCCACAGAGTGGGTCTCCTCAGGGTGCCGTCAGCCAGACAGTGCCGGCTGGCGACCTCCAGGGGGAGGGCCTTCTTGGTGGGAGCCCCCACCCTCTGGAACGAACTACCCCCAGAGATCCGGGTGATCCCGGATCTCCCCTCCTTCCGCCGCGCCCTAAAGACATGGCTCTTCCAACAAGCGGGATTGGCCTAGGGAATTTTAGTGGGATTTTAAGAGAAATTTTAATTATATAGGCCATAGTAAATATTTTTTTTAATTTGGTTTTAAATTAGGTATTTATTGTAGTATCTGTTTTATAAGGCTGTCAGCCGCCCTGAGTCCAGTAAGGAGAAGGGCGGGATAAAAATTGAATAAATAAATAAATAAATAAATAAATTATTGGTTTTTAATGTTGATTTATTACCATTGTTTCTTTTATCATTTTAATGCTCCATCTAGATCAGCGGTTCTCAACCTGTGGGTCGCGACCCTTTTAGGGGTCAAACAACGCTTTCACAGGGGTCGCCTAAGACCATCGGAAAACACATATTTCCGATGGTCTTAGGAAAACTAGTGAGAATTTCTGCTCAAGGCTATTTCTGCCAGCCAGCTCGGGCAGACAGGAAAGCAGCCGCCTCAGCAGCATGGCGGGGCTGCACTACCCATCGCAGAGCAGCTACTGCCGCGTCACCACGGCTATGAACCTCCTGCTTGGTGTCTTTCAGGTCCTCTTGCCTGGCTTCCGTCTGGGAGAAGCGCAGGGCCAAGGTAAAAAAAAAAGGCTGGCGAAATATTCCCGAGGGGTAGCGTCGATCTGTAGCAGGAGGTGAAGGGGGTGGGTGGGTGGGTGGGTGGGGGTCGACCAGAAGGGAACCGGGTCTGATAAGGGTGAAAGTTGAATGAGGTTTCCCCCCTCGTCCCTCTATCCGCCTCCCTTTGTGCAGCGGTGTCTCTGGCTGCTGCCTTCCCAGTTGCCAAGAAAGGGGAAAAAAAGAGCCGTGAGTTCCCCTTTCTGTCTCATTGCTTAAAGCTTTTTTTAAAAAAAAACGACCGCTCATTCAGAACTCCTCGGGGCTTGTTTGCACGAGCTTGTGGCAGATCAGTAAATAAAGGGGTGGGGGAGCCAAACCGTCCAAGGCGTTTGCACCCTGAACATGTGGACGCTGCTTTCATGACTTGCCACCACCGCCCCCTCTCTTCCCGCCCTGCTCTGGCAACGCGCTGCTGCTGCTGGCTGAGCTGAGCTGAGCTGCAGCACCGAGCCGGTCCCCACGCCTCCTGGTTGCCTGGCGGGCTCTGCCCCCAGTTGCCCTCCGCGCTGCGCTGGAGCCTCCCCCGCGCCGCCCGGCCCGCCTCCCTCACCGTCGGAGGCCGCCTCGGCCCTCAGGCACCTGGTGCAGCCCTGGAACTGGCAGGCAGGAGTGGCTCCTTCCCGGGAGGGGAGAAGCGGCGCCTTCCGAGCAGGAGCTGGCGCTCCGGCCACGGCCTTCTCGCGTGCGACGAGTCAGGGAAGGGTCGTGGCAGTGAAGGGCTGTGCGGCGTGGAAAGAGGCTTCCGCAACCCCGCCGCTGCGATGGCGCTCAGGAAGCTGGAGGGGTGGGCAGGTCCCGAGGGGGCAGCTGGGAGAGGGCAAGAATGGGGAATGCTGGGAGTTGCAGTTCATCACCATCTGGAAAAACATGACTCTCCAAAGATCAATCCTTCCTTCCTTCCTTTCTTCCTTCCATCTTCTTCCCTTCCCCTTCAATCTCTCCTTCCTTCCTTCCTTCCTTCCTTTCCCCCTCAATCTCCTTCCTTCTCCATCTCCTTCCTTTCCCCTTCAATCTTCCTTCCTTCCTTCCATCTCCATCTCCATCCCTTCCCCTTCAATCTCTGGAATTGCTGGATCCTTGGGAGAGAGTGACCAGGTCATACTGGAATTCAATATAATGCAATCACAAGCAATAAAATATAATCCAACCTGTGTCTCAAACTTTAAAAAAGCTGATTTTAACAAACTCAGAGAGAGCCTAAGCAAAATTCCATTGATTGAAATCCTAAAGGGGAAAACAAGAAGCATGGGGAATACTGAAAAATATGATTAGAATAGCCCAGTCCAACACAATACTACTGAAAAAGAAAAACAAGAAATCTAAGAAGAAATCAGCATAGTTGCACAAAGATCTCTTTGATAAACTAAAAGACAAAAAGGATAAGTACAAAAAATGAAAAGAGGGACACAAAACTAAGGCAGAATATCAGCAGATAGCCCAAATCTGCAAAGATGAAGTCAGGAAAGCAAAGGCTCATAATATATAAAAACATGCAACAAAAGTCAAAGATAATAAAATAAAAGTTTCTTTCAATATATAAATGACAAGAAAAAGTCAAAAAGTTGGTCCACTAAAGAGAGAAGATGACAAGGAAGGAACAGGCAGTAGAGAGAAAGCAGAGCTGCTTAACTCATTCTTTACATCAGTCTTCACGCAAAAAGAAACTGTAGCCCAACCTACCAAAAACATAACTATAAAAGACAGACCAGAAATAAAAATTAAAATAAGCAAGAAAATGGTAAAAGAACATCTGTCTGATCTTGATGAATATAAATCATTGGGAGCTGATGGATTATATCCCAGAGCTCTGAAGGAGCTGCAGATGTTATCTTAGAACCATTGTACCATATCTTTTTTAAAAAAAATCCTGGAGCACCAGGAATCTACAAGAAGATTGGAAAAGAGCTGATATAGTTTCCATCTTCAAAAAAGAGAGACCCAGGACACTACAGACCATCTTCAAAAGAGAGAGACCCAGGACACTACAGACCAATCAGCCTAATATCAATACCTGGGAAGATACTGGAAAAAATAATCAAAAAACAGATCTGTGAACATCTAGAAACAAAAGTTATAACTAGTAGCCAGCATGGGTTTGTTAAAAACAAATCATGCAAAACCAATCTTATTTCATTGTTTGACAAAGTGACTTAATTAGTAGACCAGCGAAATAATATACTTAGACTTCAGCAAGGCATTCGGCAAAGTAGACCACAGTCTACTTCTTGGTAAAACTAGAAAAATGTGAGATAGACAGCATCACCACCAGATGGATTTGTAACTGGCTGACAAACCATACTCAATGAGTAGTCCTTAATAGTACCATGTCTACATGGAAGGAAGGAAGCAGTGGGGTACCACAAGGTTCCATCTTAGGTCCAGTATTCTTCTTCATAAATGGCTTAGATGATGGAATAGAAGGGGA
Source organism: Protobothrops mucrosquamatus (assembly GCF_001527695.2). NCBI lineage: Eukaryota > Metazoa > Chordata > Lepidosauria > Squamata > Viperidae > Protobothrops > Protobothrops mucrosquamatus. Next base: position 72,208 of record NW_015387562.1, read on the forward strand.
AATCATCAAATCTGCAGATGATACTAAGCTGGCAAGAATAGCCAAAACCCCAGAAGACAAGCTCAGGATCCAAAAAGATCTTGATAAACTTGAACAATGGGCCCTATCCAACAACATGAAATTTAATGTGGAGAAAGCAAGATTTTACAGGAAAAAACAAACAGGAAAAAACAAAGGCACAAGTACAGAGTAGGTGAAACCTGACTCAAAAACAGTAACTGTGAGAGGGATGATGGACAATCACTTAAACATGAGCCAGCAATGTTCAGCAGCAGCCAAAAAAGCTAACACAATGTAGATTACAATGGATGGAAAGAGTCCAATTTGCTGTATCTCGATGCAAAAATAATGGCAATTTTAAGAATGCGATTGCATAAACAACCTATATGGGTATTGTGTAATTTACACTTGTTTTTTTAAAAAAAATCAAAGTTTAAATTATGTGTGGCTGAAATCTATTTTTTTCCAATATTATTATGTAATGCAGCATGTATAAGTAAAGATATTTTTGGCCTCTATCTGATCATTATATTGATGAGAATAAGAGATATTACAGGTTCAACTTGATAGGTAGCTGTTGAAAGATATTTGGCAAGATAAATGTGAAAATTACATTGCTTGCTTTAAGGATATGATTTTGCCACTTTCATCAAAACTCCTTTTTATATCTTTTTCCCTAAATTTACTTGTAGTATAAATTTATTTCTCAGTTCCTACAGAATGTAAGTATGCACAATTTATTTTTTTATATTTAACAATGTACCCTAGTAATAAATAATATTTAGGATACCTGTTTTTATTTAATAAAAGCATTTAGATGAAATTATTGCTGCAACTGTTACGGGGTTAATGTAGGTCTTAGATGAATGGATGTTATCATCAAAATTCCAGAGACCCCAGACATGATGCTATAATAATTCACTAAGATAGTATTTATCTACATGGTATTACATATTTTTCTGTATATTTGTTATTTTTTTTAAAAAAATGTATCATTTTATTTGAGCAATTTACAGGGGAACAAAGGTTGTTTCTTGTGCTTGGTATGCTTTATATCCAGGTGTTTGGCAGTGTATCTTCATTTAGAAATTGCAGCAATGACATTCACTTTTCTATAAAGAAATTATGCTTTTTTCAAAATTTTTGAGTAATTTCTATGAAGAGCTTCATCCTTCATGGGATGTTGGCAAGTACATCTGATATATTAACTATGTTCTCATAAATAGTGAGAAAATGTAAAGCTTCTTAACTTCCAAAAGATAATTTGCATCTAAGATATAGTATCCATTTCCAGGAATAATACTTAAGTATTTAAGAGATTTCTGTGGGAAAAGGGAGAAATATGGAGAGCTTCCTATATACTGCATAATCTCTTTTGGCAGTTTTCAAGTATTTCTGACACAAAGTTATGTTTATGACTTTAGTGAGATCTGGGATGCAACTGGAGACATATATTTCCCTGCTATGGCAATGTCATTGAATATGCAAAAGACTCTTGTGTTAGTTTCCAATCTTTTCCCATTACTGACTGATATGGGGGGGAGGAAGAAGAGATCTTCAGTTTCCTTATCAATTGATTCCATCAATGGTATCAAATAGCAGATCTCTACTTAACTGTGCAAAAAATAGTCTCTTCCCACATTCCTCTTCAAAACTCTTAAAACTCATGCATTCTGCTTTGATAAGATAACATTAATGTTTCCTGTGATAATTCAGCTTTTGCATATGGTTTTTTAGCCAGGTTTTTTTCCAATACCAGAATAGAATATTGGGTCAACTGTTAGTCTAGACCAGGCATGTCAAACTGCTGGCCCGCGGGCCAGATGCGTCAGGCCGAAACCATGCCCACCCCATTGCTGGCAATGGGGAAAAAGTCACGATACGTCGTGTGACATCACGTGACATCGTGAGTTTGACATGCCTGGTCTAGACCGAATGAAAAAAAAATGTGACTAGCTGTGACTAAAACTGTAATATGTATCATGTTTTTGTTGTTCTTGTCTGCAAAAGAACAGATGAAAAAGAATGAATGTTTCTTTGACAGAGGGAATAAAAAAGCCCTAATATGATTTCTTTTCTCCACTTTAGTTCTGTGCCACAGCCTTGTTTCAAATCTAGAAATTAGAGATAATATTTAGAATCTGCCATCAAGGCATAATTTGACTATTAATACTCAACTAATAATGCAGAAGAAAATATACAAAGAATTAAATGTGCATGGATGGGATACACTTCAATTCGTGCAAGGTTTGGAATATCTCATTTTGCTTTTCTGTAGAGAAGAATCTGGGTTTCTTATTCAATTGTGACTTTTTTTAAAAAAGTATTGTACCTGCTCATTCAAATGAGGATACAAACACTGTTTGGCTCTAAGCAGTACAACTGAATGCCTTAACAAGAAAGTGCATGAGGATTAATTTGTTAAATTGAGAAATTAATTCAACTTAATTAACTGATTAAATCAACTAATTAAAGACTACTTATCTGCATCTTTCAACATTCATTTCCTTAGAAGAAAGCTGTTAGGACTCTATCAGCCTCATTCTTGTCAAACATATTTTGATTGATTAGAATGATTAGAAGTAAACTTTCCATTAATTTTTGAGCCATTTTGCAATAAAAAACAGGTTGGGTTCACACACTCAGTGACCATTGTGCATTTACAATAGTACCCTCTCATGGATTGTCATTTACAATCTTTCCAGCCATCTTCCCACAAACAAAGTCATTGGGAAAGCCAGCAAGAGCAGCAAGTTGTGGCATATGATGTCACATTTAGCAACCACTGGTGATTCAATCACCACAACCAAAGCAGAAACTGCTGTCATTAAACTGGATGATCATGTGATGCTTCATTTAATGATTGCTTTGCTTAGCAACAAAGTTGCCAATCCCAATTAGGGTTGTTAAGTTAGGACTATCAATACTAATAATAGTCTGTGGTTCTTCCCTAATAGTGGAAATAACCCTTCCCAATACCACGGATTGAGGAGAAGTGTGCCATCAACACAATTTCCTTAATCCCTTTTTCTTCCCACTAGAAGTCAGTCTATGCCTTTGACCAAATGTCAATCACTGCCAAAAATTGAAATCTATTCAAATCCCATTTGAAATTTATTATGAAAGTCCTTTCATAGTCATGATCAGAATCTGCCAAATCATAATAAATTGGAACTGTTTGGTAATATTATTAGATATAATTATAAGACTTTTTAATTGCACTTAGTATTTCAGGATTGGTTGAACTATCATGCCCTTTAAAGAGATAAGAAAAACACTCTTTTAAAAAGGCATTTGTATTCAGGACAGAGCTTGTCGTGCCCTTCCTATTATGATCAGTTAAGAGGTGCAAAGACTAAGCACACAACTGCTTGGTCAAATTTGGTTAAGCAATATCTATACGCTCATAAAACAGCCATCTCTCTAGCTGGCCTAATAAGGTTTGTCTCAGTATCTGTATGAGACTGAGAACAAAGAATACTGATGTCAATTTAGAGCAGTGGTTCTCAACCTTTTTAATGCCGTGACCCCAACCGGTCGTAAGTCGAGGACTAAACCAGTCGTAAATCGAGGACTAAACCGGTCGTAAGTCGAGGACTAAACTGGTTGTAAGTCGAGGACTACCCAACCGGTCGTAAGTCGAGGACTTTCCCTGCCCGGGAGTGCCGCGCATGCGTGGTTCTGCCCCCTGCGCCGGCCGAGGCGTAGCTGGCAAGCGGCAGAGACGGAGCAGGCCGACCACCAGCTGGCCCAGCCCAAGGGAGGTAAGGCACCTGCCGGAAAATGGGGAAAAAATGTTGGACAAAAAAAATGGCAGACAAAAAAAATGGTGGACAGCCTTGCTTGGCGACCCCGGTGAAATGGTCGATCGACCCCAAATGGAGTCCCGACCCACAGGTTGAGAACCACTGATTTAGAGGATCAGTAAACTAAAACAATTACTGCTTTTTCTAATTCACCCCTAATGCTAGAATCTATCTGCTTATCATCTTACAGAGTAAAAAAATGTAGTAGGTTTTTTCTGCTTCCGCCCTATATAATGCTGTCAGTTATGGGGTCTGTTACTTCTCATGAAATCAACAGTATGTAAACTAATAATTTAGCCATTATCAAAACAAGGAGCAAGTGGGAACTATCTTTACACATAGCAAACAGGAAGAAGACTTGCAAATTGCAAATTGATTGTAGCATAGAGCACCTATTTGATACACAGCAATTGATGGAATTCTTTCATAATGCTTCAAGACTTTGCTACAGTAAAATATCTTGTTATTGTAGCTTTGTGTCATGGGAAATATATTCTTACCTTGATAGCCAAGAAGATCTACTTACTCATGTATCCCATATTCTTGGTGTCTATCACTCATAAAATTAAAGAAATAAACAACATGAAAATCATGATTGGTTGAGAAATTTTGTGAGGAATTTTTATTTTTTATAGGATTGTTTTACATATGCATGCTTCTCATTCAAATTAAGCTATGAATTCCTTGTGACATGTGAATGAACCTATTGCAGATAGAAGTAGAGCTCTCATGTCTCTCAATGTCAGCTAAAAAATAGCCAAGATTTCAAAAGCAAAGATTCATCTAGATCAGGGCTTTTCAACCAGTGGTGTGGATACCACCTGTGGTACATTGGCACCTGGCAGGTGGTACGTGACCATCCTAAAAAAGTGATAGCGGGGAAGGGGAATGAGCTGAACCGGTAGCAGCATCGCACAAGCCTGAGCGAGAGATGGCTGGAGCTGCAGGGCTGCCAGGGCTCAGTGGAAGTGCCAGGATCAGTGCCCTTTCCAGCTGATCGGTGCTTCTTTGGGGCTGTCAGGGCTCAGTGGAAGCACCAGGATCAGCTCCAGGCTCCAGCTGGAGCTCAGCGCTGATCCTGGCACTTCTGCTGAGCCCAGAAGAAGCGCCGATCAGATGGAATGTTGCAGCATCTCCAGGGTCTTGTGATTTACATTCAGATGCTTGGCAACTGATTCATATTTATGACAGTCACAGTGTCCCAGAGTCATGTGAAGTGACCAAAACCTGCTGCAACCACCCAGCAGATGGGTGGAATAAAAACCAAACACCCCCCACCCCACCTCCGCTGCCAATCCCCAACAACAATGAAAACCTCAAACAGGAGGAAGAGCGCCGCTGGGTGGGCAGGCAGGTGTCTTGCTCGGCTGTGGCTTGGGGGGCACTTTTTTCAGTGCCATTGTAACTTTGAACAGTCATTAAGCGAACTGTTGTAAGTCGAGGACTACCTGTACTTTATCACTTTTCCCTTTTTTTTTTTGGTCATCAAGTTTTTGACACCTTGCGAGGCGACTGGTGGTACTCGGATATTGCCATATCCTGAAAGTGGTACAATGGGTGAAAAGGTTGAAAAGCCCTGATCTAGATCACTGTGAATCACTGAATGATGAGACATCAGAGATATATATGAATATTGGCCTTGACATGCAGTGCCTAAAATTTAAGCTCTGAACACAGTTTACAATAATTTATAGCTTTCCTTGTTATAAAGAAATGCAGAAAGCTGAAATAGAATGAGAGGGTTTTTAAAAACAGTTATATCAGTTTGTTGTGAGAGATACAGTTTAGGGGGAAATAAATATTTTTCTCAGGTTACTGTTCTACTATAAACCTAATGAAATACTGTGTTCCTCACCACACACTGAGAAACTGGTGTTTCAGACTTTCCATCTTTTTGTGTATGAAAGACAGAAAATGAAAAGGTAGCTGAATAGTACAGAACAAAGAAACAAATTGAACATTTCAATTCCCTTTTATGCTAGTATCTGTATAGTTTTATCTTAGTCTTGAATATACAGGATTGTGTCAACATAGGCAAAAGAGATCTTTTTCAACATTTGAAGCTTGAAAAAAAGCTGTCCATGCAAGTATATTGTTTTTGTCATTTTCATACTGACCATGTTACTTGCCTGTATTTTCAGGACTTAGGCACTGCTAAAAAAGTTTCTGTTCCAATATTGTTATATATAAAATACATACAAAACACAGCACAGGTACAAGTACTTTCTGAACCCTGAATAGTACCCTTAATTGTTACAATAATATCTACAAGGTGGAATGCATAAGTTGACTAATTTACATGTAGAGTTTAAATAGTTATATTGTTCAGATGTATGTATGCCCTGTAGAAAATGAAAAGATGGCATCTTCTTCATTAGACAAGACAAGCTTTCGCCTAGAAAGTGCCCATTTTCAGATGTGTTTTGTCATTCTCTTACTAAGCAAGAAAACCTCACTTAGGGAAGAGGATAGAAATGATAAGAGTAGAGCACATTTTTCTTCCAATCTGAATGAGCCAGTCATCAGAAAATATGCCCAGTCCATTCCTGTAAGCAATTGTCTCTCTTCTGTTTAATCATCAGATTAAGAATGTATGAATGTTTCTCCTTTTTCGCTTTGTTAGCTCTCCATTCAGTATGAATTAATCTGAATAAATTTAACTTAGTCCATTTTGTTTAGTAGTTAAGGCATCAGGTTAGAAATCAGGAGAGCATGAGTTCTAATCCTATCTTAGGCATGAAGCCAGCTGGGTGACCGTGAGCCAGTCACTCTCTCAGCCCTAGGAAGCAAGCAGTGGCAAACCACTTCTAATAAACCTTGCTAAGCAAACTGCAGGGATTTGTCCAGTCAGTCACTAGAAGTCAACATTAAGTTAAAGGCAATTAATTAATAAATTAAATTTAAATTAATTTGAAACCTCACTTTTAGAGAATTCCCAACTCCCAGGAGCCTATTAAAATATCAAGGGAAGCTCTTCATTGCAAAAGATTGGCTCTGATGTAGATTTGCTTCTGACAAAAAAATCTATGCTTCTCAATTTTGTGGGGGGGTGGAGTCAGTGAGGTTTTCCATTTCTCTTCTACACCAACTCCCTAATATGTATGGCTTTTAAAAAATATACAATAATTTTATTGAGGTTTCCAAATACAAAGATAAGCTAATACAAAGTAAGAAAAATATAAAGAAATAGAAATAAAGAAAAAAGAGAAAAAGACAATAAATAAAAGATGACTCCCCTTTCCAGACAAATAGAAACAATTTTAATCTCTTAACACCTTGTCTGACATTTCAATTTTTTTAAAAAAATCTTCCCATATCTCAGTCCTTATTGTTAATCAGATGTAAAAGTTTGTCATTCAGTCCTAATCAGCAAGTCTATTAAGAATCAACAGAAATATTAGACAGAAATATAATGTGTATAGGTATGCATGTACATATATACATAAACACATACATGCGTTAAAAAAATCTATTTTGTAATCTAGATTTATCCCTTTCTCTAAGAAATAAAACAAAAGAAATCTCTCCCTACTTAAAAACCAATCTTTAAAACCTTGTCATTCAGTCCTGGTGAAAAAGAAATCCCATTAATAGCTACCAAAACCCACATATTTTAACCCTGGTCAATTAGATTCACTTAGTAGACCTTTTGTTTACTTTAAAAACATTATTTTATTCCCATCAAGTAATGTCCTACAAATGGATTACTTATCATTTTCTCTTTGTTTCTTTTCAAGAACAGGTTCAGTAATTTCTTTTTGTATCCTCTCAGAAACAGTTTCCTTGATTTCACGCAATGCTTTTGTAAATCTGAGATAAGAAGGCTTTCCAAGTCACTTTTCTAATTTATTATTTATATTTCCCCTTTAATTATTAAGACAACAGCTGGTTTAATTTATAAATTCATTGTAGCATCTTTTCCCATATCACTCTTATACTCTGACATTTTTAAATCTATTTTCAGATACATATCTGTTTCTATAAAACTTTTGTAATTCAGATTTTTTTTTTAAAAAAAACAAACACCTCCAAATCCTCCTTCAAACCAATCTCAGTCTCTGTTTTATCCAACCTCTTGTTTTCCCCTCTGCTATAGTATCAAACAAATTGTAAGTAATGTTTGAATACATTGTACCCAAACAGCCTTAATTTCTTCTATAGTCAAATAGAACTGCTCATTGTGTTAATGGGTCTCTGTTCCTTTAAATATATTTGTTTGTTCTCTCTGGCTCCCTCTAGTCAACTTTTAAATCCCCCTTTATCTTCTGTTTATTTTCCAATCAAGAACACTTTCCCACAGGAGAGTTACAGTTAATTTCAAAATCTTCACATATTCTTTTATAAATTTTTAAATACCGCACAGGAAATATTCTTTCAAGGCCATCTAGTCTCTTAACTTTCCAAAATCCACATTCTAGCCCCCTTTTTGCTGTTTTCCAAATAGTAACGCTTTTATTTTTAATCCTTACCTGGGAGTTTCTTTCATGGAGGATAGAAGTACTGTAGGTTTTCCCAGCAATGTAGCAAAGGTTGTCCTTTGGAAGGTTATTAACTTCAAACAAGTCAATAATAAGCAGCTTTCTAAAGTAGTTAAAAGAGGAAATGGCATCGAACCGTGGTTAGGCAGGATTATTTTTTTCCTTCAGTTCTCAGAGCTCTTAAACCCACTGATGATCACTGATTTGCAATCTTTTCACAGGGACATTGTGTGTATGGAGGGGAGGTATTTTTGCGGGTGATTTTTGTTCTCTCCTTGATCCAGAGAATTCCAAGAAGCTGATTCATTCGCCAGCTCTTTTTACCACCACAGTCATGGGCTCCACAAAACATGATGCTGTGTTTAGTCCTCCATTCCTGTCCCCAGATATGTTGTGCCTTCATATTACATTCAGTGAGTGCCATGTAATCCAATTAGTGTGTTTATTATACATTTTTCTGACATAACAAACATGACTTCCAAAGATAATGGAATAAGGAAAGATAATAAGATGGCAAAGAAATGTTGAATTCATTTAGTCTGTTGCTAACTAGACACAGGTGTGCACTTTGTCTCTCATAAGCAGGTGAGATTATGATGGTGTGATTATGATTTATAAAGTGTAATGATAATAACATTTCCAATGGCATACTCTTGCATCCATTATCCAAACCATCGTGAATAGTTATTTAAGCAATAGATTTCCAAGTTTCTCCATGTATTCTAAAGACTATTACATTTATGATATAGGACAGAGACATTAATTGATTTTAGAATACTTATAATTTAAGGAAGTAAAAATAAATTCTATTTTTTCTGAATTACTGGGGTACTGGGGTACTGGGGTACTTTGATCAGATTTGTCAAGCCTAAATTGTAGTTATACAATCTGGGTAGGGTTTCTCAGGAAGCACAATAATCAGGAGTTTAGATTTTGCTGGATTAGTAGTTTCTTTATGCAGTTAAAGATGTGTAGAATTATTTGAGAATTCTAAGAAGTATAGATAAAGATATCTGGATGGATAGAGACAACAGGATGTAGGAGAACAGAATGGGGAAAACAGGATTTAGGAGAAGTCATACAATTTTATTAATGATTCAGCATAAGAACATAGGAAATTGCCTTCAACTGAGAGGCCCATTGTTCTATCTAACCCAATATTGTTGATGATGATTGTCTGTGATTCTCTGTAATTCCAGAAAAGAATTAGTCCAGCCTTATACGAAGATACTGCAGTAGAGATTGCATCTGGCAAATGGGTACACAAAGCTGTGCTCTTTCATTGAACCATTCATTGCCCATCCCAACAGCAATGGTCTGATGGCAGAGAATTCAAAATGGAGGAGGGATCCAATGGATTTAGATAAAATATCCTCTGTCCAATCCCTTTTCTGGTCCCTAAACTATTATGGAACAATGATGAGAAAATAAGTGGCAAATGTTTCCTTTTGCCTCAGCAAAACTAAATTTAAACACACACACACACACACACAGAGAGAGAGAGAGAGAGAGAGAGAGAGAGAATTAAATGAAGTACGCAGAACTGACACTGTAGAAAATCACAGCATTTAATACTACCATAATTAAAATAACAAGATGTGTCACATAGATAGCCTCCTGGCCTTTTTTATGCATGCTTTGATCATATAAGGAGAATATTTTATAGTGAGAAGAAGGGCAACATACAAAGATCTGTTATTTGTCTTGCAGGCAAGGAAAAGTGTGATCATCAAAGGTACCTGGTGGGAGAAGATTGTTAGTGACAAAGAAACAACAGCTGTAATTGTAAAGCTTTTACTAAACAGTAATGGAATGGAGAGGAAAAGGCATTCTGGTGGAGTTGCCTAATTCATTGTAGGAGTTCTAGGCCTCTGAAAACTGTGCAAGGCAGTGAAATATGGTAACTAACTTGGATATTTATAAAAGAGAATTGAATACAGTTTGGGAACCAGTTTTATTAACAGCTTTTAGTCTTGAAAATTCAGTATTATCTGTAGATTAGGGACAGCAGGTCTCCAAATTCCAGTTTCTGAAGATCACTGGCAAGAGAGCAACACATAACTAGGATTGCTCAGTCTAAGAAAGAAAATATTGAATTGTGATGACTTTGGCCTCTTCTAGCAGAGTTATCATGTTCCACTTTAAATTCTTTCTAATCCTATACAGTTTTGGAAATTATGTAAACATGTTCATTTGTCTGCCTATCAGCAAAATTATTCTCCAGAAGAATGGGAACAAATTCAGTGTTATTGGAGAAGCTAGAAAAAGAAAGACCAAATTTAAACACATTGGATGATGATGGGGGCCGAGTTAAAAAGGTCCCCCAATGCATCCCTCCTTAGGACAGGTTTTATGGCAATAGTTGAATGCTGTCAACTGCCCTATTCTTAAGCTCCCCAGCTTCTTCCCTTCTGACCATAAGAGCTGAACCTTGGGCTTTCCAAGGCCCTTATTGACACAAACATAGATACAGTAACATGAGGGGAGAGCAGAAATACAGTATATGTACTGTAGCATACATTCATCAGCTTGGTAAAAGGATTGGAAAGAATTTCAGAAGCCCTGATCTTCATGCTTTTCTCACCTTGTTACTGTAAAGCCTAATGTTTCTTAGAGTCACTTAATTACTTTTGGATTGTTTTGTTTGCTTGTTTGGCTGGTTCAGTTTTTAATCTCTTTACAACATGATAAAATGATAAAAAGCAGTGATAGAAATAAATCAAATTTATAAGAACAACTTTACTAACCAAATAACTCTCCTGCAATATGGACATCAGTAAGCTCCACTAAGATTGAAGGCCTGATGTCTTTAAAGATCTTCTAAAACCATGAAGAAGGAAACTTTACAGACCTGTCAATTGCCACCATATTATTAATGATCCTTCTTTATCATAATGCAAGTAAGTCTTTCAGAGAGAGGAAGTAACAGTAACTATGATTTGTCTCAGAAAGGCACATTGCATCATGGAGGCAAAATGATTCATCTCAAGAAGGTACAGAGCATGATGATTTGCAAAGGAATCTTTGCAATATTTTGAAGCCTCAGCCTTCAACTCTAATAATAATAATAATAATAAAGTTGGAAGGGACCTTGGAGGTCATCTAGTCCAATCCCCTGCCCAGGCAGGAACCCTATACCATTTCAGACAAACGGCTGTCCAGTCTCTTCTTAAAAACTTCCAGTGTTGGAGCATTCACCACTTCTGGAGGCAGGTTGTTCCATTGGTTAATTGTTCTAACTGTCAGGAAGTTTCTCCTTAGTTCTAAGTTGCTTCTCTCCTTGATCAATTTCCACCCGTTGCTTCTCGTCCTGCCTTCAGGCGCCTTGGAGAATAGCTTGACTCCCTCTTCTTTGTGGCAGCCCCTGAGATATTGGAACACTG
>NW_015387562.1:84697-144298 GCF_001527695.2 Protobothrops mucrosquamatus
TGAGATATTGGAACACTGCTATCATGTCCCCCCTCATCCTTCTGTTCGTTAAACTAGACATACCCAATTCCAGCAACCGTTCCTTATATGTTTTAGCCTCCAGTCCCCTAATCATCTTTGTTGCTCTTCTCTGTACTCTTTCTAGAGTCTCAGCATCTTTTTTACATTGTGGTGACCAAAACTGGATGCAGTATTCCAACTGTGGCCTTACCAAGGCATTGTAAAGTGGTATTAACCCTTCACGTGATCTCGATTCTATCCCTCTTTTAGTGCAGCCTAGTACTGTGTTGGCTTTTTTGGCAGCTGCAGCACACTGCTGGCTCATATTTAGGTGATTGTCCACTAGGACTCCGAGATCCCTCTCACAGTTACTACTATTGAGCAAGGTACCCCCTATACTATACCGGTTCTCTGTGGGTAGAGAAGCCTGGGAATGAAGGCACAGTGGAGCAACCTGGCCATTTCACTTTGCTTTTAAGTCCCTTGCTTTGCAAGTATTTTCAAAGGGTTGCTTTGAACAAATATCATTAAAGCAAAGCATCTCTTCAAAGCAGTACACAAGCTAATTTCTAGGCTTATCCTGTGGGATTTCTCACTAAATTTTTGAAAATTGACAAATTCCTCCATTGGCAAATTGACTAGCCAAACTCTGGATTATTTTGTTCTCTGTTGAAAAAAAGATGAATGTAAGAGAAACAGACTCATTAAGAAAAGCAGTAAAAATAATAATCCTTACCTTTTGTGTTGTTTTGTATGTCTAGCATTCTGGATTATTGAGTGTTCTTTGCTGAAATGTTGGCTCTTGAATTCTGCAACCAAGGAGTGGAACAGTGGAGACCAAACCTCCCTAAACTCCACCTTGCACATATAGAACCAGTAATTGTAGAAATTGTAGTAATTGTAGAAAAGTAATTTTCTGAGTCTTTAATTCTTATTTTGCATTTCTTTAGAACTATAGGAACTACAAAAGAATTCAAAAGGTAGCTAAATTTATGGATTTTGTAGAGTTCCCCTTTATTTATTCAGTAGCCTTCTAATGATTTCATTTCATTGGATTATCCCTTTTAAGGTCTACATTCCACAGTGGAGATTGACAGGGTTGATATTGCATAGTTTTGGTAACTTCTGGGGATCAAGTCCCCGAGTAGAATCATGTTGCTGAAAGTTTAGAGTCAAATATTTTTTGTCTTTATATTGTCCATTGGAAAACTGAATAGGGTTACTGTGCAGAAAACATTTTTTAAATGGTATTTTTTCATTTCCTCACCTCCTCCTTCATACTTAATGTTCTTCAAGATGGAGGAATTGGAGCTATTTGCCAGAGCCTATTGTGTTCATCTTCATGATACATCCAACATTAATTATGATTAAATGGCTAGATGTTTAAACTAGTCTGCATTTCAGTAATAATCTGTACATGGCAATACACTTTTTCAATTCTATTTATTTTTCTCATTTTATATTTCCTGATTGAATTCCAGACTGTCATAATTATGACCTCTTTCAAATCCCTTCTGCACACGAAAATGAGCAAGCATTTTTGCTGTTCCCCTTCTAAATAGGAAGATGCTGATCAGTGTATTGACCTGAGTATGATTTTCTAACATGGCAGAAATTATGCATCTGTCAACCAACTAAGAGAAGATACATGTACGTACACAAGCACCCCACATTTGGTGGGTGTTGTACTCGGGCCACCAAATAAATACTGGGTCCATTTTTAACCATTTACTTTCTATCTCAAGATCAACAACTGTCAATTTCATCCTCAGAATTTTTGTGACATATTGTGTGGATGTTGGACTAACCTTGAAAACTATTAAACAGCAGCTTATCTTTGGAAGTAATGGACAGCACAGCATAAGGTTATATGTACTTCAGGATTTAAAGAAGCATGGAAAACTGTAATTTTAAACTTAGGATTTTTAAAAAAGAGAAACTATCCAGCGATACATTCCTTCTTGATCTTCCCGATCTGCCAACAGATGATATTTTAAGGTTTTGGATTTTGGGGTGTGTTTTTGCCTTCAAGTCAATAATTGACTCCTGGTGACTTCCTGAATAAATCCCTGCAGTTTTCTTGGCAATATTTTGGTTTGCCTTGGCCTGCTTCTCAGGACAGAGAGGGAGTGTGCCAAAAGCAGAGCTAAAACTCACAGTTTCCTGGTTTCCAGCCTGGTGCCTTATCCATTCATTTAAAAGTGAAAACAGTGAGGATGTACAAAGGGGAAGAGGTTTTGTCTAGTGGATTAGACATCAGACTAGAAAACAGGAGACCATCAAGTCCTGCCTTAGCCATGAAAGCCAGCTGTATGACTTTGGGCCAGTCATTCTCTTCCTTATAAAGTTGTTATGGAGTAAATAGGAGGAGAAAAGTGTGTTGGATATGTTCACTGCCTTGAGTTATTTTAAAAAATGTAGAGTCATATAAATAAATATGTTTTTTAAAAAAGGACTGGCATTCATCACCTAAGTCCCAGTATAAATCCAGTGCAATCTGACTGATAATGAGCAGTTGAAGGAACTAGGTTTGTTTCCCCTACCAAAGAGAAGGATTAAGGGGGACATGATAACTGTCTTCCAGTACTTGAAGAGCTGTCACAAGGAACAGGGACTGACTTATTCTCCAAAGTACCTGAGTGCAGGACAAGAAGTAATGGGTGGAAGCTTGTTAAAAAGAGATCTTACCTGGAACTAAGGAGAAATTTCCTGACAATGTGGGCAATTAACCAATGGAACAGCTTGACTCCCAGCTTGACTCACTGAAAGTTTTCAAAAATATGAAAACCATTGAGATGGTATAAGGTCTCCTCCCTTGAACAGGGAGTTCAACTAGAAAACCTCTGAGGTTCTTTCCAGCCCTATGTTTCTATGTTATATAACTGGCCCCTCTTCTGTTTCCTGAAGTTATCTCTATCCCAGTATCCTCTCAACTGATAAAAAGTAATCCACTTAACTATTTTTCCCTGTTTTTCTTTCTGACAGAGGAATGTCAGAGGAATATGCCAAAAATATACATACCAATAGTCAAGGCCTGATCAAAGAAGAGATCTCAATTCTCAGTGGTCTCACAGATAATATCTTTTTAACTGCTAATCCAAATCTGAACTAAGCAAAAAGACACTCTCTACTAAATAATTATTGGATTGCTTTTAGCATAACAAAACCTAAAAATCTTCTAGAGACGTGTATTCAAATTCATATTTAAGCACAGCAATATATATTGGTCCACTGAATTGTGGCAGTTCTGATGGATTTTTAATGAGAGAATGTCCTTTGATCTTTTTAAAAGCTCTCTGTATAAAGAAAACTAGTTGTTGGAAAGAAGATTTAGTAAAACTTTTCTTTGACACATTTATGTGTAACTGCAGGAATTGCAGGAATTGGGTATGCCTAATTTAATGAAGGCTAGGAGTGACATGATAGCAGCGTTCCAATATCAGAGCTGCCACAAAGAACAGGGAGGTCAGCTTATTCTCCAAAGCTGAAGGCAGAACAAGAAGCAATGGATGGAAACTAATCGAGAGAAGCAACCTAGAACTAAGGAGAAATTCCCTGACAGAACAATTAATCAGTGGAATGACTTGCTTCCAGAAGTCATGGGTGTTCCAACACTGGAGGTTCTTAAGAAGAGATTGGACAACCATTTGAGCAGGGGGTTGGACTAGAAGACCTCCAAAATCCCTTCCCACTCTGTTATTCTGTTCTCTTATTCTTTGTAGAAGAAGATTTCCTTAAATATTCACAACAGATTATTCAAAAACTAGAGGATATTGCTTTCCTGACTTCCATTTTTTCACTCCTAATAGCAGTAGAATACCTAGATTGCAAATATCTGGAAAACCACTAGATGGCAGCAAGCAGATTTAGAAAGCTATAGGTTTGTGTTGCCATTTCGTGATCATTCCTGTTTTTGCAATGTAAAATATGAGCCTGGAATCAAATCTGGATGGCCCTGAGCTTATCTGAGATTGACTAAAATCAATTCTTCTGCTTTAGCCACTGCTAGAGCAGTAGCAAAATCTTCTCAGCTTCATTGTTAACATGAAAGGTGACGTCTTTTTAATTCCCTGCAGTTTCTAATCCAATAGTTCAGAAGGACTGAAACCTGCCTCAAAGCTAAGGACTTTTTAAAAAGGTAATTTATTTCTCGTAGGAGCATTTTGGACCCTGAACAAGTCTCAGGGTTGCTTTTCATATAATCAGTGTTAGCAGCTCATTAAAATACACAGCATGTGTGTCATTTAACTGTGGCATGGCTCAGCAAGGACACCAGAACCTGTGGGATTTTTTCCCTTAAAAAAGTCAATAATAATAAAAATAAGGGGAAGAATAAGTGGAGATAAAATAGAACAGCTTTGCTTGGTGCTGACACCATAATTAAGAATATATGACAGAGGTTACAGTGCCTTTAACCATCATTTCAGCTGAAAAGATGAACTGATCAACACCCTTTTTTCAATTTCCAGCTGTGATTTCTTCTATCATTTTATGGTTTTCAAATAAATGGAATCCACTGATGGCTATTTTAAGACTCTTTTCAGCTCCATCCAACATGATGACTCTGCCGGAGTGAATAGCACACTGAATCATTAAAAAAAAATCCTTCAGAATGCATAGCCAGAAGAAAAATAACCCCTTCTATCAAAAGAAATATAATTTTTTCTTTTGTTTTGTTGACATTTTGTCTATCTTAACTAAGATGCCATTCATTCTTAAATATTCAGACAGACATATACAAGAGAAAAATATATAAGAGAATCTTTTTATTTTAAATATCATAGGTATTTCCAAACTAACTTTTTCTCAGGTTTTAAATTATATCTTTCTTAGTAGTTTATGGGATTTTGAACTGAAGCCATAACATATTTTAACAACTTCTGTAAAGTATGTGATGTGACATTTTGATTAATACTATATTAGTTTCAGTAATTTATAGGCTGGATGTTCCAGCAACTAAATGTATTGATTGAAAATAGCTGGCTTGATCATAGTATCCAAAGAATTCTCACCAATAGTTCCTCATCAAATTGAAGTAAATACTGTACTAAATAGGATGTGACAAGATTCAGTCCTGAATCCTCTACTTTTTAGTATTTTTATTCACAACTTAGATGAAGAGTTGGAGGGAATGCTTATCACATTCTCAGGCAAAACAGAATTGGCAGAATAGCTAAATCACTGAAAGACAAAAAATAACATTCAAAATTATCTTGTTACGTTAGAGAAATTGATTGAAAATAATAGACCAACAGAGACAAATGCAAGATTCTGAAGAAACAGAAACCAAATCTACAACTACAAAATGAAATTAACTGTTATTCCAACTATTAGGTAATGGTTTAAAACAAGCAAATGCAATTTTGGGGTGATCTAAAGAGGTGCAATTTCACTTTAGTTTGCATTTTCAATTTTTACCTTGGAATGTGTCCAATTCTGAGTCCCACATTTTAAGAAGAATTCAGACATACCAACACCAGGACAGACAAGATAAGATCTCTTTCTCCATTGTATTATACTTTTTCTTCCTGCTGGTTCCTGGCCTCCTTTCACAAGTTAGTTCAAAGCATGGGCTGGCTCACTTCTCTGAACAGGTGTCTCTTTAAAACCAGCTAAAGTCTGAGAGTAGATTCCAACTGAACACATGCAGAGGCTAAACAATAACCATCTGATTCCTACACCGAACACAAATTTGTATTTGATGGTCCTAAATGGTCCTTTCCAATTCATTGATTCTCTAAAAACAGAGTAAAATGGAGGACTATTTAATAAAATATCAGATCCTTTTAATTACATTTATGTGAATATATAAATGTGCCATGTATTTTACAGATCTCATAATATCTTTATAAGCAGGAGCAGGGTTTGCTATGTTGAACTACTACATGTTTCTATTTGTCTAGAATGTAAAATTTTCAGGAGACAGGCTTCTGTATTACTTGATCTTGGCAGAGTTATGTGTGGCAAGCATGTACTTATTCTATTCTTTGAAATAATCTCTGGGATATATATTTTCACACACACACACATACACAAATACATATCAAACACTTTAAATTAAGATTGAAGGACATGACCAGATTCTGTGCAAAACCATTGAAATAAAAGTACAGAGGATTTTGCTGAAAAT
Organism: Protobothrops mucrosquamatus; assembly: GCF_001527695.2. Classification (NCBI taxonomy): domain Eukaryota; kingdom Metazoa; phylum Chordata; class Lepidosauria; order Squamata; family Viperidae; genus Protobothrops; species Protobothrops mucrosquamatus. The sequence continues at coordinate 90,828 of NW_015387562.1, forward strand.
CTCTTGGATGGAGTGAAGTGTCCTTGCACATACTTAGCTATGAAGCAACCGAGAAATGTATATGTATATGGATTCTCATACTTCAGTAGAATCCAAGGAAAAGTATAGTAAAAGAAACTCCTCCCATATTTCTTTTTTCTGAAATCTGGGCAGCAGCCAGGGAGACTTCAGAATGATAGAAATGTGGGTGAAGGAAAGCAAGAGCAGCAGGAAACATCATTTGCCATCTCCAGCCACAAAATACACAGCCCCAAGACAAATTTCAGAGAAATTCTCTAGCACCCTGAAAATAAGGTAGAAATGCAAACCTCTGTCACAGGGAAGAAAATTGGCAAGGCCTGGTCTTAACTGTTGCCCAGGTCCCAGAGGGCCCATATGGGCAAAATATTTGATTCCATTCTATTATAAAATAATTCAACAATAAATATATATTTACATCTCTTTCAAGAGAATACCCATTTCACAAAGAAGAAAGGCTGAATTCTATTTGCGTCCCAACTGCAACTCCAATTATCAAGAACATTTGCCCTTAAAGACCCCTGATGTTTTATTTCCTAAAATCCAATAAAACAAGACACATTTAATGTCACTTTGCATTGGGGTGAATTTCTTCCTGTATGTGCTATGTTAGGGACTTAAACAAGAATCTTAAGAGCTTTTCTTAACTACAAATTAAAACAGGTTAGAACAGTTGAATCAAATTTACCAACACTAACTTTAAGAACTCTTTAAAAATGTTTTGAAGCAGCTATCAGATAATGTCTAAGTTCACTAGTACTGCTAAGGCATAATGTGGTTGCTTAGTTTTGATTTAATATAACATGTGAAAACATGCACAGTCGTTTATGAATCAGTTCGCACTAACAGATTTACCTTCTAAAATTTGCAATGGACTTTCAACTGAATTAAATATTGACCTGTGCAATGCTTGCTTCCAGTATTAGCATGAAAAGTTTCAACTATCAAATAAACAAGAGTTTATAGAAAAAGAATCAGACAGACTTCTACCTTAAGAAGAAAAAATATTTTACAGATGAAAGCTGGTACTCTGTTTTGATGGAAGGTTCATAATGTAGAATCAGAATGAGATTTATCTATGTCCTTCAGTCTGTGTCATCCATTTCTGCTAGCTTCCTTGACAGTGTCAGACTTCAAGAATGGCAGACAGCTTTTGAAAGGAAACTATATTCTGCAAAATGTTATTTGTCAAGGTTAGTCAAAAAGTCACTGGCAAAACCAGAAATAAAAAAGATAAGTGTGTCCAATACAAAAACAAACCCAGCAAGTAGTCAAACAAAACAGTTGTTTTCATAATAATAATAATAATAATAATAATAATAATAATAATAATAATAATAATAATAATAATAATAATAATAATAATAATAATAATAATAATAATAATAATAATAAAGTTGGAGATCTTCTAGTCTAACCCCCTGCTCAGGAAACCCTATATCATTTCAGACAAATGGTTGTCCAGTCTCTTCTTAAAAACTTGCAGTGTTGGAGCATTCACAACTTCTGGAGGCAAATTGTTCCACTGATTAATTGTTCTAACTGTCAGGAAATTTCTCCTTAGTTCTAGGTTGCTTCTCTCTTTGGTTAGTTTCCATCCATTGCTTCTTGTGCTGCCTTCAGGTGCTTTGGAGAATAGCTTGACTTCCTCTTCTTTGTGGCAGCCCCTGAGATATTGGAACACTGCTATCATGTTACCCCTCGTCCTTCTCATCATTAGACTAGACATACCCAATTCCAGCAACCGTTCCTTATATGTTTTAGCCTCCAGCCCCCTAATCATCTTTGTTGCTCTTCTCTGTACTCTTTCTAGAGTCTCAACATCTTCTTTACATTGTGACCAAAACTGGATGCAATATTCCAAGAGTGGCCTTACCAAGGCATTGTAAAGTGGTATTAACACTTCACATGATCTTGATTCTATCCCTCTGTTAATGCAGCCTAGCACTGTGTTGGCTTTTTTGGCAGCTGCAGCACACTGCTGGCTCATATTTAAGTGATTGTCCACTAGGACTCTGAGGTCCCTTTCACAGATTACTATTGAGCAAGGTACCACCTGTACTATACCTATGCATTTTAGGCATTCTTGCCTAAATGTAGAACCTTACTTTTTTCACCATTAAATTTCATTTTGTTAGATAGCGCCCAATGTTCAAGTCGGTCAAGATCTTTCTGTATTTTAAGCCTGTTTTCTGGAGTGTTGGCTATTCCTGCCAGCTTGGTGTCATTTGCGAATTTGATGAGTTCTCCATCTATCCCCTCATCTAAATCATTGATGAAGATGTTGAAGAGCACTGGGCCCAGAACAAAGCCTTGCGGCACCTCACTCCACATTTCCCTTCATGTAGATACAGTTCCATTGAGGCCCACATGCTGAGTAAGGCCCATCAGCCAGTTATGAATCCATCCGGTGATGATGCTGTCTAGCCCACATTTTTCTATCTTATCAAGTAGTAGGTTGTGGTCTACTTTATCAAATGCCTTACTGAAGACCAAGTAAATTATATCCACAGCATTCCTCTGGTCCACTAATTTTGTCACCTGGTCAAAGAATGCAATAAGATTTGTCTGGCAGTGATAAATTGCACCGATTGATGCATTCTAGAGGATACTTTACAGCAGGCAGTTGAGTTGGTTGATCATCTTTGCCTTTAGCATGTCCCATAAAACAGAGTTTGCAGGATGAAATATGAAGCTAATGCTATTAGCTCTCTTGTCAGTGTAGTGACAAATTTGACTTCTTGAGTTAGTCTTCCTTGATATCAAAGTATGCTGAATTTTATTCAAGAAAACTAACTAGAAATATCTGAAATGGTTCAGCTTAAATGTAAAGCCTCAGAGGGCAGAAATTTCCTGTTGTAGTGTGTGTCTTGTTGTGATCCCTAGTACAGAGCAGTGGTCTTACACACTGTACATGAGTCCTGCCCAGGCCCTACTACATTGCTCGCTGCAGCTTCTTACAGAGATAACCTCTCACACAGATGAGCCCAACATACTATTTGTTCCAAAATAAACTGGTGTTGATAAAAATTAGGGCTTAGGCTTGCATTTTGTTGAGATGGCATGTTCCTTGTTAAAGATTCCAAAGTACAGATAGTCCCCAGTTTAAGAAAGAGTTGCATTTCCAAGATCTGTTCTTAAGTCATTTTTGTATGTGAGCTGGAACATATTATTGTATAATATTGTATAAGTAGTATTGTGTAATGGACTTGAACCATTATGTGTTTAACTTGCATATTTAACTCAAATTTTTCTATAGTAGGCTCTGTTCCTAACTATGTGTCATTCTTAAATCATGGCATTCTTAACTTGAGGACTTGCTGTATTACAGTGATCCTGCTCAAGGGCAATTCTACCCTAATGGAATATAACTTTGCTGTGAAGTTAATTCATCAGATGGTTAATTGTTATTTTCTTCTACAAGAAATGGCCATTCATCCTTATTGCTTGAATGTACCCCCTTCCCTAAAACAACTTGCTATTGCACAGCTTGGGGTTTATTTTTCCTTCAAGGCTGTCTTAATTACTTGATACCCTGCAGTTTTTGAGGCATTTTCAGAAATAATCTGTGCTACCTTCTTTCTAGCACTGAAAGAAAGTGACCAGCCTAAAAAAGACCCACTTAATTATACACCTAATGCAGGATTAGAACTTAGGTCTCACCATTCCTCGCTCAATGCCTTAACCACTAGACTAAACTGCTTATGAATTTCCCCCCCCCCTGTATTTCAAAGTAAACGTTAGAGAGGTTACATCAGGAATTATTCTTCCAGATAAATAAAGTTTAATTCCTTACGCTGATTGTACATTTGTTAACTCTCTTTTCTTTTTTAAATAATGCCTAAATCTGTAGCATTGTAGCATTTCCACACTTTTTAGAATGTAAAGTTTTTAATGCTCTATTGGTCAGTATGGTACTATGTAAACCTCAACAGCCTGATTTTGCATTTAGAGTTCCTATAGGAAAATTGATTATGTGCCACCAAGTTGGTATCAATTCCCAGTGACCACATTGATAAACTTTCTCCCCTAACATCTACCATGTTAGGATAGATCAGGGGTAGTCAACCTTGGCTCTTTTATGACTCGTGGACTTCAATTCCCAGAATTCCTGAGCCAGCTAAGCTGGCTCAGGAATTCTGGGAGTTGAAGTCCACGAGTCATAAAAGAGCCAAGGTTGACTACCCCTGGGATAGATGTTACCTATGACAATCTACCCCAACCTGGTTTTTCAGTCCTATAGAAAAACTGCATCCAAAACAACAACATCCTAATGATAGCTTGATCCAACAAAATAATATTGCTCAATGAAGCAAGCAGTTGTTTGAAAGAACAGATAGGAAGCTCTATTTTGTTGTTTTTGATTATGACGGATCAGAAAATACTTTTACACACAACAATGCAATGAAAGCCTATTCTGAAATATTGTCCTGTTTTAGTCAACTTTAAGAACTCTAAAATAAAAAAAAGCATAGGAAATAGAGAAATTTTAAAATAAATGTGGATTTTCATTACTGTGACACCATCTGGCAACAAGCAAAGCATATTATGTAGTTTCATGAGACCCAAGAGAAGTTTTGTCTTATATTGATCATGTTCTCCACTTAAAGTACTTAAAAATATGTTCTGCTATGTGATTCATGAAAAGTAAGTGAGGTTTTCAATTTAAATGTATAATGGAAAGATTCTTTACTTAGTGCAAGCCAGAACTTCATGGGAATTTTTGAAAATTGGAAATTTGTACAGTCTGGCACCAGGCAACTGAGAGGACTATCTGGAGAAACATATGCAGTATTAAGAAATTAAGAAGAGAAACATTTTCTCACTATTTAAGTTATAAGGAGTAAAATGTTTTATATTCATTGCATTTTGAGAGATAGGTAGGTACACAAATTTATTTAATATTCATATGAATCTAATATTAATGTTTGGATTTGGATGGTTTGGTATTTTGTCAGTGTTATAATAGCTATGAATTAGTTTTCTTATATTTAGATATTTTTCTTACAATTAGAACCCCACAACACACATCTAGAGGCCTTTATTTATGAATTCTTTTGTGTTTAATGAATGGAAATAGGAGATTCTTCATTAGCTGTTTTCCTCATCAGTTTATGATTAATAGCTTTAGTTTTCTGATCTACTTTCTTATCAGAAAAATTTCTTTTATAGCTGAAGGTGCCTCTCTTCTTTGAAGTTTTACAGACCCTGAGTCTGAGAAGACGGCCCAGGTCAAGGAAGGAACAAACAGTGTGTTTGTATGATGGCGTAACACTATCATGCTGCATTTTATGTCTAAATATCTAAATTAGTTGGCATACATATTTTTAGCCTGGTGTAGAAAAGTTTATGGAATATTTTCTGATATTTGATATTCTGGGTTAAAATTATATTGTTTCTTCCTTATAGCAAAGCAAAAATCAGATACATTGTTTATTGCTGCAAGAGAGGAAGACCTGAGACACAGCACTATGTCAATCTTGTAATTTTACCAGAAAGGAATTGAAAACAAACAAAGCATAGTTATCATAGGATCATATCAAACAATCAAATCCTTTATTACTGTGAACGATCAGATATCATATGATCATATGTAGTGTAGGTAAGGCAGGTTGTATGACATGTGTGAGTTCCAGCACCTTTTTTTTTTTTTTACAAAAAAAGTACTGTCTGTAAGTCATTCTTAACAGGCCCCACATCCAATCTATGAATCCTTTACTTCATTCTCATGCCATCTGCTGTTTCATATTCAACAAACATACTCAAGTAAGGGCTTATTTCTTTTCTTTCGTGATATTAGGGCTCCCCCTCCCACTTTTCAGATGCAGAAGACCATAAATATTACTTCTGGTAATACCTTGAAAGAGAAACAAACTTAGACTAACTTTTTTTGCACTTTAGTGTTATAGGTTTGGAGAAAGCAGCCCAAATCTTATTTGACATAATATTACAGCTAAACAAAAATGAAAGACAAAAACCATAAATGGCAGTTTCTCAATAGTAGCTAAACAAAAAAAATCATGAGGAAACAACTTGCCAAAGCAAAATAGTTTTTGTTACAATCTTCCATTTAAAAAATTTGAAACAAAGTCCTAGCTAAGCTTAAATGAAAGTGGGTCAATGCTATCTGGAACAAATATGTTCCTGCCTCATGCCTCATGCTCCTTTAATGTAAATATCCTTGAGGTAATCTCTGTTTAAAATATAACTATTACTATCTATATACAACTTTCAGTGATTTACTTTCTCTTCAGTACAGCTTTTTGCAGATGGTTGATTCAGGAAAATAAAAAGAGTAGCTGGACTGGTGGCAGTAAAGAATCCATGGCAAAAAAATTTATATGCCCCTGTGCAGAATAAAATAGGCTGTATATTGTTTTCTTGTATAAAGATATTACAACTGATCCCTACCAGATGTTGTTGCCATGTAATCTTGTAATGCAATAGAACCTTTCATGTTCAGAATACCAGCAACCAACCAATTATGTTATGTTCCAGTTGACCATCCTAGCCCTCCTTTTAGTTTTCAGTTTTTCTTTTCCATTAATGAATTAACATTCTGCGTGAATTAACATTGAATCTTGACTAAATGTACTAGTGAAGGGTTGCAGATATAGATTTAAATATACATATAGATATATAGTGTTATATTGATATAAGTGGCGAAACATTAGGGTTTCTCAAGCAGGCTGGTATGACTGTATTTTTCTGCAAGCTAGGGCTGCCTACAGACTGATTAGTATACATCAACATATCTATCTATGTATTGCTAAAACTCTCCTTTTCATGACCTTTAATTGACATCACAGGGCAAAACGTTTTGAACCAAGGTACCTAAAATGTACTAACTTACAGAATGTGCCCCAAATCCAGGACTCCTGACTCTGAAGAGATTTGGGAAAGTTGCAATACTGGCTGCTCCTGCACTGATAAATTACTGCTGTGGTCCCAGCCAGTCTCGCATTCCTTCATTTGTCCCAAAGGTGCTTTTTCAAAAATCAACTGGACTTTGTTTCTCCTTGAAGACATTTTTCTTCTCATCCGAGAAGCTTCTTTAGTTCTGATTGAATAGTGTAGGATAGAAGGATTTATATTACTTGCAATCATCTGGTCGTTAGCATTCTTTCTGAGAGTTGTTGAGGCCACTTGGAGTTTGATCTATGTCCTCAGGATTATTTAAATAGTGCAAATGGGTGTGAAACCTTCCTGGAACTGCTGAAAGGACTGTGTTATAAACAGGAGATAGGTGGTATCATATAATGATGATAAAGTTGGAAGGGACCTCGGAGGTCATCTAGTCCAACCTCCTGCTCAGGCAGGAAACCCTATACTATTTCGGACAAATGGCTGTCCAGGTTCTTCTTAAAAACTTCCAGTGTTGGCACATTCACCGCTTCTGGAGGCAGGTTGTTCCACTGGTTAATTGTTCTAACTGTCAGGAAGTTTCTCCTCAGTTCCAGGTTGCTTCTCTCCTTGGTTAGTTTCCACCCGTTGCTTCTTGTCCTGCCTTCAGGCGCTTTGGAGAATAGCCTGACTCCCTCTTCTTTGTGGCAGCCCCTAAGATATTGGAACACTGCTATCATGTCCCCCNCACTGCTGGCTCATATTTAAATGATTGTCCACTAGGACTCCGAGGTCCCTCTCGCAGTTACTACTATTGAGCAAGGTACCCCCTATACTATACCTGTACATTTGGTTTTTCTTGCCTAAATGTAGAACCTTACTTTTTTCACCATTGAATTTCATTTTGTTAGATAGCGCCCAGTGTTCAAGTCTGTCCAGATCCTCCTATATCCTAAGCCTGTCTTCTGGAGTGTTGGCTATTCCTGCCAGCTTGGTGTCGTCTGCAAATTTGATGAGTTCCCCATCTATCCCCTCGTCCAGATCGTTGATGAAGATGTTGAAGAGCACTGGGCCCAGAACAGAGCCCTCCATGTAGATGCGGTTCCATTGAGGACCACACGCTGAGTACAGCCAGTCAGCCAGCTACAGATCCATCTGGTGGTGATGCTGTCTAACCCGCATTTTTCTATCTTATCAAGTAGTAGGTTATGATCTACTTTATCAAATGCCTTACTGAAGTCCAAGAGAGGGCTGTTCAATGTTAATGTAAATGGTTTCTTTGTTCCCTCTTTCAGTCAGTCCTCTCTGTCCAGAATGTGGACTTTGCTGTCTTCAAAGAGTGACCTTTGTTTTTCAAATGCAGATGGACTGCTGAATCTGGTCATGACAGATTTGTTGTCCTATGTTGTGCCATGCATTTGTGAAGTAGTTGTTTTGTTTTTCCAGTGAACAGATCTGTACATGTTTCACTGCATTGTGGGAAGGAAGGAAGGAAGGAAGGAAGGAAGGAAGGAAGGAAGGAAGGAAGGAAGGAAGGAAGGAAGGAAGGAAGGAAGGAAGATTATTTCTGATGCTTCCTGCCAGCTTCCCACAAGGAAACATAATGGGAAAGCTGGCAACAGCTGTGCATGGGTTTGGCTTAGCATTCTGACACAGTTGAGATGTTTGTCTATTGAAACAAACATCTTGGCTAACAGGATTAATAACAATGTCAAGGTTGTAATATTTACTGACAACAAGGATATTGTTTAACAAAGCTACTTGTCCACTGCTTATTTTCCCTCAGCTTTAGTTTCTTATAGATATGAGTGTTAAAAGAAATAACAGAGCATGTAATATAGAACAGTACGATGGATTTCTATCTCCAAAAGATTCTTCAACAGAATCATATGGAGAAGCTCCCTAGGCACATTTCATATTCGAAAAATAGAGAGTACAAATATTGTTGTGATCCTGTCCATGAACAAAGAAGAACTAGTACATTTGCAGCACTGAGTATGAGGTCAGTTTTCTCTTTCCCATACATATGTAGAATGATCCATTGGTACAGAAGGCTTGCAATATAGAAAGTAAATCCATCACACAGATATAAATAAATAGCATTTATGTGATATGAGTGTGACATCATAGCGGTGCACCAATATCTCAGGGGCTGCCACAAAGAAGAGGGAGTCAAGCTATTCTCCAAAGCATCTGATGGCAAAACAAGAAGCAATGGATAGAAATTAATTAAAGAGTGAGCCAACCTAGAAATAAAGAGAAATTTCATGAGAGTCTTCAGAAGTTGTGGGTGCACCATCACTGGAGATATTTAAGAAGAGATTGGACAACTTTTTGTCTGAAATGGTATAGGGTCTCCTGCTTGTGCAGAGGGTTGGACTAGAAGACCTCCAAGGTCCCTTGCAACTCAGTTATTCTGGTAGTGTTGTTAATAAATGGCTATCATAACTTTCCAGTGGAAAAATACATTTGTAGCAATGTACTACAGTCTAATTTCAGAAGAATATCTATAGCACATGGTTGTATCATTTCTTATCCTCTTATGAGTTCTTTGGCTCATATATGAATTTCAGATAGCATAGCTGGTGAAAGTGACTGTCCCCATGCAAATAATATTAGCTAATATAACAGAAACTCAACACAGATGAACAGTTATGAGCATGGAACATAAAAATGAATATCCTTAATATAAATGAATCCTTGCTTAAAATCATCTCAATATTTCCCTAGATATGCTTGATTTGCTGTTTAAGATTGTTACTTGACAGTTTTCTTGTTGCTGCCTATATTATGGATTTTGAAACTGCAGGCTCTTCGGTAACGATGCAACTATATTTGCATGCCAAATTTCTGAGTATATTCATTTCCGCAGTTTTCTAAGTTTCATCTCTCCAATATCCATGTTAAGAGCATCCCCATTTAGCAATGACTTTAGATAGGCACTTGTACAATAAAAGTCAGATGCTTAAATATCCTTTAAGATAAGGTGCTTGCAGATATTAAATCATATTTTTAAAGTTCACATAGGAATTGAGAAGATTAAATAAAATTTAGCCTTTTCCCACTTTTTAGTTCCCAAGGCCTCAAAATACTAATGTAACAAATTATGAGTCATAGGGAAGGGGGAATTACTCAAAATCAGAATTTACATACAAATGAGATAACAATCTAAGAAAAGTTTGTAAATGTACTGGATGAGAATAGTGTAGTGAGATAAAAATAAAATAGACTTTTGAGATGACTTATTAAGAGGGCCAGAATTATTTAAAAAGTTTAGATGTTGAAGGTCTCATCAAGGATCACCATTTAGTATGAATGAACCATGTAGTTATCTTCATCTCTGGCCAGAGCTATCGCAGTACACCTAAGGCAGCTTAGAGAATCTTACTACATATTTTGTAATCTGCCTAAAACATTTTCAGCCCAGAAATTATGTATCTATTCAGTACATATTTATTCTCCATTATTGTGTGTGTGTTAATCCTTTATCATTTAATGTTTTAAATGGTTTTTAAATATACTTTGATTTATAGGATCACATACTATTATACCATTCAGAAATAAAAATAAAAAGTCTTTTCCCCCATTTAGATCCTTTCCAGAGACAAGGAAAGTACCTTGGTACATATTGTTCGCTCATGCAAAACACAAAGTGCAAAGAAGTGAGCTATAGTTCTTCTTTTGCCCTTTGATGAGGGAACTAATCATGTTCTTCCATGAACCATTAAACTTTTGCCATTCTTTCCCAGAAAATTTGAAGCGGAAAGTACAAGAATGTACTTTGCCTAGAGGTCTGACTGCATGATTAAGAAAATAGTGGATCAAGAAAGGAGATTGAAAGGGGGAAGGGAGGAAGGGCATGGCAATAAGCCACTTCTAACTCCAACTACAGAGAGGGAGGGAGGGAGGGAGGGAGAGGAGGAGGAGCAGAAGGAGGAGGAAAATCCATAAAAGAATTAGAGCCTCCATTAAGAAGTGGATGGTGAGAAAGTTGAGTCATTCCTAAAGCAATGTACAGTACGTGGATAGGAAGTCTCCAGAATTAAGAATTCTCAGAATAACAGAGCAGTGATGAGCTCTGTTTTCTATGCAAACATTGGGATATATGTTCCCTAATTACTGGTCATCAAGGAATATTAATATGTTTACTAGTGATAGATAATAATATAAATCTTGAATAATAAAGTGTATTTAGAGTAGCCTGATTGGCCTTGCAAGTTGGGAATTATGAGAATTGCAATTCCACTGCTATGGAGTGGCCAAGCTGGGAAAGATTGAAAAGAACTTCCATTTGCAAGCTCTATCATACCTATTACTTATCTAACAGGACATTCTTTTTGATAAATCTGCAAACCAGCATGTGCCTAGAAATACTCATGGGCCTTGCCTGATCCAGAACTCCTGCTTAACTGACTTCTTATGATAAAATGGATACTTGAAAATGAATGCTAGGATTAAGAAAAAGCAATTGGAAAAAAATATAAAATACTACTCAATCCAGTCAAGCCAGAACTGAAATATTATTAAATGATTAAAAGTACAGATTGTCCAAAGAAGCAGCAGAAGCAGTAATCATATACTTAACTTGTGCAAGAAAATTGCACAAATTGATTATAAACAATGACTTAACACAGTTGCCAAAATGAGTCACTGGAATATCTGCAAAAAATTCATGTGCCAATGATGAATAATTGATGGGAATATATAATTGAAAAGGTAGTTTAAAATGAGCAGGTTAAAATATCATTTCCAAATGCAGACTAATAAAGTCTCAGCTTATAACACACCTGGTATAATTATGGATGAAAAGAAGAAAATATGGATAAATTGATTGGCAATAGTAGACAAAGAACAGGCGAAGATCACACAAAGTATCAAGATCTGAAAATCATAATTGAAATTTTATGACATAAACGGGCCATGGTGATCCTTGTGGTTATCTGCATACTCGGTGCCATACCCAAAAAAATTTTGGACAGCACTTAGAAAATCTGCGCATTGACCACATTTCCATTGGCAAAAGGCCACTTGAATCTGCATATATACCAGACTTATACATTACAATCTCCTAGGTTCTTGGAAAGAACTTGAAGTGTGCAAGGGCCTAAACCAGCTAAAGAACTGGCAGGTGTGACTTCACATTGTTGTGACCAGATAATAATAACTACAAAATTATAACAGGTCATGACACAGCTTGTAGATAGTTTGTGAAATTTTACTGCAGTCACTGATCAAATGGGCAATTGTTTCATCCTTTTCACTATAAAAACAAAATTTGCTGTTAGCTGTTACACTTTGAGTTTTCACCTTCATGCAATTAGCTGGCAAAGCTTGTCCTAGAGTTACTAAAATAAAGCCTTCAGTTTCTTCCTATAACCCTCCTGATCGTAACCAACTCCATGTGGGTTGTTATTGATTTTTCTTTCTATATCTTTCATATATTGACCATGCATTGGCTTCTTCTTCCCATTAATGAATTTGTTTTTCAATTATTTCTTTTCAGTTGTTTCCTTCCTATATTCAGTCTTCACTTCTGTTGTTTTCAGTTTTCCTTAATTGATTTCCATCACCAAAGCTTCTTGGCTTTTCTTATCATAGTGATTCAGGCCATGCTTTTCTTTCTCCACAATTTGTTTCACCAGCAGAAGTCCTCTATCCCCTGAAGCTTCAGAAGCTTCTAAAGCTCCCAGATATTTGTAGCCTTTTTCTGTTGATATTGCCTTAATCAAATATTCATTGTTAAGCTGTTATTATTACTATTGGTCATTGCACAGCCATCAGATATTTAGACTAGATTTGACATTTTTATCCATCTATCAAGTCCTTCCTAAGGACCCGGAACAGGCAGATGTTATTGTTTAATGGTATTAAAGAGATGTAAGCTATTCGAAGTAAAGCTGTCTTTGCAATGGATGGTGTTCAAATGGTGCTCCAATTCTTGTACCCAAGGCACCTGTTACTATTGGTACTATCTTTGCATTCTGTTGCCATGGTCATTCTACTTCTATTTGCAGGTCTTTGTATTTTGTGATTTTCTCCTGTTCTTTCTCTCCTAGTATCTCCAGGTACCACCATGTCCACTATCCAGACTGTTTTTATCTTTCTTATTGACAATTATTAAGTCTAGGGCAGGGGAGTCAAACTCAATTTCACTGAGGGCCGCATCAGCATTGCGGTTGCCCTTGGGGGGCTGGGTGGGTGTGGCCAGAGAGGGTGCAGCCTACTGGGTGGGTGCGGATGGAGCACGTGTGGCCTACTGGGTGGGCGTGGCCAGTTCTACATCATTCCCCTCAAGGGGGCCTGTGGGGGCCTGGGCAGGAGTGGGACAGATCTGAGGGTCTCTGGCAGAAGGGGGTGGGACTGGGGCAAGGGCCAAGGCATGGTCCACTGGGGCAAGTGCCAAGATGGCCACCACAAAATTCTATATTGGCTCCCAGCCGGCCTGGGCCAGGGCCAAGGCAGCAGGGCCCGTTCCCTCACTGTTTCCAGGATGGCTTCGCGGGCCACATGAAACCACTTCGAGGGCCACATCCAGGCCCCGGGCCTTGTGTTTGACATGTCTGGTCTAGGGTGTTATGTGGCAGGTGCTTGCCTGTTTGAATTATGATCCTGAGTTATAGGATTGTATCCAGTTTCCAAAAGACTGAGATGTAATCCAAGAGTTCCCAAAACTGTCTCCAAATTATAGCTTTTAATATGATCAAAGGCAAAAATGATTAAACATAATTTAATCAATTGTAGTTGCCATGTTTATCTAATAGGAAAAGTAAGTTTTCCCCATTATAATTATGTGAATCAGAGAAATGAGAGTCTTTATTGACAAGAATAGAGGATGAATACATGGAAGGTACAAATGACTATAAAATATTAGCATTTGTCTTAGAGTAGCTGTCACCAGCTAAAATATGAGAGTCAGTTCTGTTTTCTAGTGCTTGCTTGGTTCTATTTTTTTCCAAATATTTAAATAAGATTTCTGTTCTTCCCCTGCCTTGTCTTCCCCTCTCCTCTTCCTCCTCCAAATTTATTCGCCCTCCTCTTTTTTCTCTTTTCAGTATATTTCAGTGTATTTCTTCCATTTTATTTGTTATTTTCTTTTTTTACTTCTACTCAGAGGAGTAAGAAAAATGTGTGAAGTAGTGAAAAACTGTTTTATGCAAACAGAAAATACATGTACATTATTTTATAGGCCGTTTCCCTCCATAACTATTAATTGAAGCAATTTTCATCCTGGCCTTAGCTTTTCTTGAATTGCAGGTTCTAATACAGTCTGAATATACAAATTTATTAAATGCACCCATTTATGGGGTATAGGAATCTGATGAAGTTGGTAACCTAGGCTGAAAAAATAGAGGAAGTTGTAAAATTCACAGAGAGTTTTGTATGAGTTTATGTGCCAGTTTTCTTCAGATTAACTCTTTTATGTCTATGTTAACTCTTTCTCTCTATCTTTTTCTCCCTCTCTTCAAAGCCATATTTCTTTGGGAGAATATGATATAGTTTTTGGCTCCATCTACTTGCTTTCCCTAGTACCATCATGCTACTTTGGCATGCTACTCAAAATGCAAGTGAGGCCCACAGCCGGGAAAACAAGTTGTTTATCCCCAGTCTTTATACAGATCACATTGTAATGCTAGACTACCTTCCAAAGGCATTAAGCATAAGATGACTTCAGTTATGCACTGTGGTTGTTCATATTGTTCATTGTCCCCTTGAAACAACATGTCAAATGTTTTAGGAATTAGGATTTTGCACAGTGGAATCTGAAGTGTGTTTAATCAAAAGTGAGTTCTCTTGTGTATGAAGGGCTTGTTCTCAGTAGCAAGTGAAGAGAATTACAATTTTAGTAACCACTAATAAATGGTAGAATTATACTAATGGTTTACTGGCCTATGATATCCTCATTCGATGTTTGTTCCATTAAAAAATGAAAAAGCAAGCCGCCCATATGCACATTTTAAGATATGTATGAAATTTAACATGGGGGGAGGGGATTGTAAGTGACCCAGTTCCTTTAAGAAAAATGTTGGTTGACAGTATTTACTAAGGATACTGATCTCACTTGCTCTTTGCTTGTTATTTGTCAGGTTAAAGTGTTTGAGAGATGCCAGAAAAAGCTCCCAATTGTCTCCTCATATATATATAAGAATTACAGTGCATGTAGAAACAAGACTCAGTTTGTGTGTATATACATATGTGTGTGTGTGTGTGTGTATAATCTGCTTTAAACTGTAATATTATATTTTTACAATGACTTTCCCTTGATTTTTACTAAAAAATATATGCCAAATAGAATAACAGGGTTAATCCTAATGTGGAATTACTCAGAAAATAATCTCATTCATTTCAATACGTTTTATTTAAACTTATATTGATTGTCTTGACTATAATAGGTTCTGGCTGTAATCATAAAATGTTTATATAGACGTAATTCCCATTAAAATCAATGGGACTTATGCTCAAGTAAATACGTACATGGTAAGGAAGCTCAGCTGCTACTGGAAATAGTAACGGACCAGAGGAAGCAACATTTGTCTATATCTTGCTTGCTTTTTCAGGGAGTTAATAAAAATAAGACACCAGAATTATAAGCTGGAGCATTAGCATACATCAAAATATCTTGTTCAACACTCGTAGTTTGTTAGCTATAAAATTTGCATGATGTTTACACAGAGCTAATCAATTATAGCTGTAATTCATTAAGTAAATTAATAATTTGCCCAACTGCCTAGCCTTGAAGCTGCTTTTTACGGAATCAATCCTTGAGTCCATCTTACTCAGTATAGCCAGCCACACAATGCTCATGAGGTGCTAAAGCATTTACTTGGCCTCCTTGAGATGTCTCTACCCCAAATTAAATTGGAATCAAATAAAATGATGTTTAATTTCCAAAGCTTCACTTGATCTGGTGTGAATTCCCTTTCTTCCTTCTCTCCCTTCCTGAAAATATTTTTACTGGCCTACACTGATCAGCAATTGCATCATATAAGAGATGAACTTGTCTCTAGGCAATGGTCAACATATTATTTTTTTTTAATGCAAGTCATATGCTTTTTCACTTAGTGGCAGTCTTCTTCAAGTGATCTGAATTATAACAAATTTACTTTGTTATCAGACTGTTTGAATGAGCTGATTAAATGCAATGGCTAAAACATCCTCAATTTTACAACTGCCATATCAGCTCAAAACTCCCAACAATTCCTAGCCAGTGATTGTCAATATCTGAGATCTTCATTTTATCAAACACACAAGAAATTTAGAAAACTTTCATAGCAATCTCTACTTTCCCACTTGTTGACATATAAATTCAGGGTTGCTAATTAAGGATTCCATCATTGGTTGTCTCTGCTGTGTATCACTACAGAGAAATTAATCCTGAGTTTTTGTTTTCTTTGGAATCATTCATTGCTATTGCTTTTCCAGTATTTTAAAGTTTAGGATGATCGTACTGATTGCCTGCAAAAATCTTTGATACGAAACTAAATTTGAAATTCCTTGTGCTCAGATTATTTATGAGTCCCAATTGCCAGTCTGGCCAGTTGAGCTAATTAATCTTCCACTCCAAATAACTTTAGGATTTGCCAGGCAAAGGATACTAAAAGGCCTCAATCAGTACCCCTTAGTGTCATGCTAATTAGCATGAACAAAGAGGCAAAACTGCTATTGTCTTAGTATTTGGGAAAGCATTACATGCACAACATTTCCACTGTAATAATACTGGTGTGACTTCACTGAGGTAGTGACTTCAAATGGCACAGGGAGGATAATATTATTTAATCTCTGAGAAGAAGGTGGGGTTGTAGGCAAAAAAATCCTCTGGTTTATTTGCTATGTATGTGAAATGGGAGGATACAATTTCCTGCTCATTTCTTCTACACTTGGAGAAAAATGAATAAGACAATTATAAAGTAAAAGACTCCTGTGGGACTAAAGGTTAGATTTTCAAATGTTTTCTTCCTGGATCCCAGTAAAAATTAATTTGCTTCTAGTATTAAGAATGGTGCAAGCTATTCTGCAAACTGTAAAAACAAGACTTTAATTGGCTATCTTTCTGAGTGATTGCCTGGATCATTTTTATAAAGCTAAAAAATTTCTGTTTCATTTTGTATGGCTACAGACTCTCTATACACTACTCCATTGTTTAGATCCACTTACACCTGTTTAGACCTCAGTAATTTAAAGAGCCTTGATTCCTTTCATTCTTTTCTCCAATTATATTTTTCTTACCAATTGTCTTACCTTTCCAACCTTTCTTGCAGCCAAGTACTGCCTCAAATATTTTTACGTTTCAAATATTTGCTTAAAATAAGTATATCCAGTTCATATTGTGGACAATTCTAATGCTTTATCAAAAATGATCCATGAAGAAGAGAGGAGGAGTTCATGGCTAGGAATGGCCACCATAAAAAGATGCATTTTTAAAAGGCACTTAAAACAGATCAGTACTGAGACCTGGTGTGTTACCAAGAATGGTATGCCATTCTAGTATATCATAGAGGACATTCTACAGACACTTGGAATAGAATAGGAGAAAAAAAATTAAAAGATCTAGACTACTACTAGGCTCTGAGTAGTGGGCCAAAATGAACAGGATGAAATTTAACAGGGAGAAGTGCAAAGATCTGCAATTGAGGAGAAAAAAAATAAAAGACGTAAATATTGCAGTTGGCTTGGCAAAATATATGTGAAAAGGTCTAAGTCTAAGGTCTAAGTCCAGATCACCAAAACAAGTCTAAGATGGAAGCTAATCAGCTAATAATATGATTTGAGACATTTTTGTTCCTAAATTTGTATCGCATGTTAGACATGAGCCAATAGTGAGATGTAGCTAAAAAGACAAATGCTATTTTGAATGCATTCATAGGAATATAAGAGGCTAGTTCATAAGAAGAAATTCTTCCCATCCATCTTACTGTGCTCCAATTCCATTTGGAATATTATGTCCACCACACTTCAAAAATGACAGTGAGAAATTGAAGCAACTTCAGAAAGGGTCTACCAAAATAGCAAGGGAACTGGAAACCAAGGCCTATGAAGAACGGTTAAAGGATCTGTGTACATTTAGCCTACAGAAAAGATGACTAAGAAGATATATTTATTTATATTAAGTTATATTGCCATCCATTGTGCAAACTGAAAATTTGGGCAATGAACATCAATTTCAAAAACCAACAAAGCAAGAAGGAGCTCCCCCCCAACACACACTAATAATAATAATAATAATAATAATAATAATAATAATAATAATAATAATAATAATAATAATAATAATAATAATAATAATACAGTAATAAGACACCAGTGCTTGAGAACAACCTAGGACAACTCATATAACAGCAATAAGAAAAAAGTCACATTAACAGGCTCCATACCTCATGCCCAAGATAATATACAGAACTTCATAGATTTATGAAATACCAGTAGGGTTGTGCCAAAGCAAAGCTTGGGGAGTATGGTGTTCACTATTGTTGTGACTGTGATGGAGAGCCATATTACCTGGGTCCTGTCAGATGGGACTGGAAACATGCCCAGTCTGCTTGATCTAGTGAATTGCGCAGAAAAAATTGGAGAATGACAGTCCCACAAATAACCCAGTGATGTGTTATGAAGGACATTATATGTGGAAATCAGTGGTTAGAATTACTATATACCAGAAGTCTATTCAGTGCTGCTCACAGAGCAATGGTGTAGTGTGGCCGTACCAAAGTGTACACATAATTGCCCATGGTGTGCATCTGGACCTATTACACTTTCAGAGTTGTCTTCAAGGACAGCCTCATATAGAGTGCATTGCAGGAATATATTAGGGATATAATCAAGGCATGAGTTAACATAAGTAGTGCCTCTCAATCCAGAAAAGGGCTTAATTCGTTCAGAAGACAAATTTGTGCATGGGTCCTCATAGCTATGGCTGCCACCTTTTTTTTTGAATGGAGCTGCAAATCTAGGAGGAACCCAAACTGTGCACCAGTTATTCATTGAAAGCTAAAGATGAAATCCAGATCCAGGAAGCTTAAAACCTAACGTGTCTCGATCTTGCTAGAGTTGAGCTGAAGCCTGTTTTTCCCCATCCAGACTCCCATATCATAGTGATGATACTCGCCTCATGCCAGCAGATGACCTCACCCAGAAAGTTCATGTTAAGCAGAAGGAAGAGTGAACAGAGCTCTGAGGAATCCCACAAAAAAATGAAGGTCTTTAAACCAGTCTTCAATCAAGGAAGACTGGTTTAAATCCACTAGGATCATAAACCTAGGAAACTTCACTGCCAACCTGGCATTTCTTGCCTAAACTGAGTTTAGGCAAGAAATTGTTATGTTGCAGGAAGACTGGTACAGCAGCAATAATCCTGATTCCTAAAGTTCATTTTTACAAACATGTAATAATCTACAATGAATTGCTTCTAAAAGCAATCAGAGCATTTCAGATAACTACAGCTACTCCAGCTCCCATGCCCTTCAATCCCAGGTGAGGCCAATTACTAAAGGGTAAACCCTTTTTGAATCCCTCTAAGTCTTGGTAATACATTCCAAGTCATCTCTTTCATCCATATGAGGTAGGGAGCCTGACCTGGCATTTAGCAATAGCAGCTAAAAGCCTGAAGTTCTGAAAGTCCAATGATCAGTGAGGAAGAGATTTGGGGCAGTTGAAACTCAGAACTGGTACAAGATACTAGAGTTGTGTTCTCCAATCAGCCAGCCTTATTTCCTTCTCCTATCTGTAAATTCACCCCTGCACCCAACTCCCTAACACCCACCAGCACTTCCTCAAGTCAAAGGGCCTCATCCTAATTTGCATCCCTCTCATTTGCATCACTCTCATTTGCAGGGGTGATCTGATTCCCAGGCCATTTCTTATGCAGCAGATTTTGCAGGCACTCCAATATTGCTCACATGGTTTTTATTTTCTATATGAGACCTGAAAACACCAAAGTCCATATTACCCCCCCAAAAAAATCTAAGATGGAAACTACTCAGCAAATAATATGAGCTGAGACATTTTTGTTCCTCAATTTGTATTTTTTTTTCATTAAGCAGGCAGTTCAACTTGAGTAGTAGATTTAGGGATACTGTTGAAGAACAGTATTCTCTAATGGTATCCCTAAACAGTATTTGTATTTTTCTTTTATATTTTTATTGTGGTAAATGTGGGTTTTCTGTACAAGCAACAAATGTTCAACTATTTCTATTTGCTTTCAGTATATCAACTGGATTATTATCAGCATTACGGAATTGTTTGCAATAAATTATTTTTGCATTAGAGCTATATATTTCTGTGGAGCATAATCGGTGCAAAATTTAGAATTTAAACAATACATTTAAGATTTAAAGACAACATACTCTGTTCTATTACTTTACTATGTGATTTGGATCTATATGATCTTCTCATGATATTATATTTCATAACCAACAATTTGACTCCCAACATTTTAAAAAGCAAATTAAAGATAAGATACATATCTCTTGAAAGTATTGCTCTTGGAAAAAAACAAGGTTTCTACATATTTTCAGAAAAAAAAGCAAGGAGTTTCTACAAGATCAAGCTTAGCTTTTAATAATGCTGGTTTATCTAGATCTGCCTTACTTAAAAGATTGAATTGTCATATTCCAAGGCTTATGTAACTTATCTGTCATTTAATTCAGTGTGACTAAAAGTGAGAAAAAACTTGTAAATTATTTAACCTTTTTTTATTTAAACCTCAGTTACAACACTGTGATTGTTAAGTGTTTGCAAGACTGGAATACAAAAAGTATGTCAGAGTATTTCACCTAAATATTTTTCTCTTCTAAATTAAACTCTTAAAAAGTTTATCCTACTGTATGTTGAAACAGATAGAAATCCAGTTAGAGCCAAATTGTGGAAAGTGGGGATACATTTCTGAGCTGTAACCACTGTTGCCAA
Organism: Protobothrops mucrosquamatus; assembly: GCF_001527695.2. NCBI lineage: Eukaryota > Metazoa > Chordata > Lepidosauria > Squamata > Viperidae > Protobothrops > Protobothrops mucrosquamatus. The sequence continues at coordinate 111,588 of NW_015387562.1, forward strand.
GAGATGACAGAAAAGAAGAAAGTGAACTGTACACAGACCACCTGTCATCATTGGCAGGATTTATGTTTCAGAGGAACTGCTTGGAAGCTATTAGATATTTAGAGTTCCGAGAAAGACTTCCAAGGTTCCTGAATAAGCCAAATACCATAATACTTGATTTCAAGCATTAGAGCTTCTCTCATTTTAGTCCCAGTGTGACTCTATCAAATAAAGAAACAGGTCATTGGCAGGTGGGCATGTAAAGACAATCTTGGAATCCACAAACAGAGATTGAAAATGTACACATTTTTCTGGCCCCTGCTTTCCAAGATCCTTCTGTTGTCCCAAGATGCCAGAAGCTGAACTGAGAGATTTCTTAACTTCAACGTCTCTCTTCTGTCATAGAGATATGATTAACCATCTAGAAAAATAAAGGTCTTCTTTTTTTTCTTTCTCTCTTGAGAAATCTAAAATGACCAGCCACATTTCTGAGAAACTGGCATGAAAAAGATTTTGCAATGCCATTGGAAGGTTTGAGCCGCATCTGTCTGGTTGAGATGTGCCAAGAATGTACTAGATGACCTCTGAAGTCTCTTTAATCGCTGTGGACTAAAACAATCATGCAGTTAGGCTCTCAAAGATTTTGCTAAATTTAATTTCACTATACATTATACCACCACCTCTGGAAAAGCATATCCAGCATTTATCCAATGGTTGTCATGAGCATCATTCAAGTCTAGAATATAATATTTATTTCAAATTATCAGTGTATTATTAATAAACACTTATTAACAACAGCTTAAATCACTTATCTCCATCAGATACTAATAGAATGTAGTAATGCCTATTTACCCACAGTAGTAAATTCTTCAGGAAAAAAAATAGTTATTCTAATGAGATCTGAAAAATAGGAAATGTGTTGTTTTGGAAACTGTGAGGCATAAATTGATATGTAAATGCCAAAAAGATCTTTGGAAAATGGTCTGTCAATCCTACTGTATCTCAGTAAAATATGTTAAATAAACAGTTTAAGAAGATCTATATTATCTCACCAAGCTCTTAATAAAAATAAATGCATCCAGTCTGTAGGGCAACCAAGTGATAGTTTAAACAAAGCTCTGTAGAGTGACAAAATATAAAGTAGTTCCAGAACCAGTTTCCCATATCCATACTAAGTCTTACAAAGGGAGAAGGAAAAGGATGGTCCTTCTAGGAAAGTATAGAACCACAGGTACCCCACCTCACCTGCTAAATAATCCCATCTTTTTGAATACAGATTTTTGGCATTAGGTGCAGGGCTTCCATGTCATGAATCTGATTTATTAGCTAAAAATTGCAGCAACCATGTAGAGTAGAAAAATCTAATCAAAAATTGTACTGTGCAAAGTCTTCATTATTTCTGCAGCTGCTAATGTCTCTACACTGTAGTTAAAGAGCTTTCAGCCTTTTGATTATCATTTTCTATTTTTAGGGGCTGTGCATGTTGCAGAGAGAGAGTGTGTGATAGAGAGATAATCATCAGAGAAGGCTGCTGGAAAAGCTATTTTTAGATCCTGATGAGCTTCTTAGCACCTTATTTATTATCAGCTGGAAAAGTTCAAATCTGTCCAGACAACTTCTCTGCTTAACTCAAACTCCTGAGGAAGGGGGGGGAGCATAGAGAGAGAATAACAGTGAGATTTAAGTCCATTAACCTGGAATGTAATCATATGTCATGACATGCGTCTTGAAACTGAGAACAGTATTTTTCTTCTGAGGTCAGATTTTCACTAAAAAAATGATTTATTAAATTTGCAGCAGTTAGAAAAAAGAGGGAGAAAAGAATACTAAAGAATAACAGCACAGACAATATGGATGCCTACACTGAAAGAAAATAATTTGTACAATACAATGAGACAGTAGAAATAGATAATGTCCAGAATCATCTTAATGTGTGAATAGTATATACTGTAATGTGAAAAGTAATCTGTGGAAAAAAGTACCTGAGCTATCATTTTCACATTATTAAAAAATGGTAGGAGTTGCTCTGGAATGCCATCATTGGTCTATTCTTGACATGTAGGAGATCAAAGTCTGACCTGACACAACCCTCACATTAAAATAAAGAAGCTTTTAGTTAATGTTAACTAAATGTGTCTTCTAGCACCCTTTCCCCACTTGATTCAAGAGATGATTCATTTACTCCAGGTTTGTTTCAGGGAAAGTTTTTCATCTCTTGATAGCAATAATGATGGAGATTAACTTGAACCTCTTTTATTCAGGAAAATATGGCATATGAACAACCTGTAAGCCGTATCTTTATGCTACAACGGTGAACATTTTTTACTGTGCTATTTTTAGTCCCAGATGATTTACGGTGCATTCATTTTGGAGACACCAGGTCCTTGTTTGATGCCATAGCATAATATGAATCTATCAAAACAAAGCTGATGTTCCCTGCAGCTCTAGGCAACAATAGGAAATGAATTGCCTTTAAAAAAAATTCTGAAGAACCCTTCAGTCAAAAAACAAAACAAAACAAAACAAGAATGTTTTTATCTTGTCAGGGAAGCAATACGTTTTATATATGTCTGTTTAGATGCAATAATACACTATATTTGGCTTGCATGGAAGCACTGCTCAAAGGAAGAAACCAGATGGGCCAATCCAGTCAGCCAAGAGTTTGTTTGCTTATCTCACCTGAAAGCCAATGTACCTGCATGCAGGAACCAGGCAGTTCAGCATAGATAAAACATTATTTCCTACATGGTTCTGTTGGTTTGTATTTCTGAAACAGTCACGGTAATAACCACCTTGCAGTAGCATCTCAAATTGTGTCCAGTAACTAAAAGGATACCTTATGAACCCAATGGAATAAGGAATATTCTGGCCACATATTATCAATCAATCAATCAGAATAGAACTGGAAGGGACCTTGGAGGTCTTCTATTCTAAACCCCTGCTCAAGAAGGAGACCTAAACTATTTCAGATAGGCAGCTGTCCAGTCTTTTCTTAAAAACCTCCAAGTATCCACAACTTATGAAGGCAAGCTGTTCCACTGGTTAATTGTTCTCACTGTTAGGAAGTTTCTCCTTAATTCCAGGTTGCTTCTCTCCTTGATTAGTTTCCATCCATTGTTTCTTGTCTTACCTTCTGATGCTTTGGAAAATAAGTTGACCTCCTCTTCTTTGTGGCAGCCCCTCAAATATTGGAATACTGTTGTTATTATTATCATACCCTTAGTCCTTCTTTTCTCTAGACTGGCCTATATTTTTGTCTCCAGGCCCTTAACTATCTTATTGCTTTTCTTTGCACTTTTTCCAAAGTCTCAACATCTTTTTTGTAATATGGTGAGCAAAACTGGATGCAATATTCCAGATGTGGTCTTACTAAGGATTTATAAAGTGGTACTAATACTTCACATGATTTTGATTATATCCCTCTGTTTATACAACCAAGGATTGTATTAGTAGGTTGATATCATATTATTTTTAGTATGATTCTGGAAACTGAAACTGTACAAGCACCATATTTCATATTTTCAGTTACAACCAGGGCTTTTTTCCTCATAGAACGCCCAGAATGGAGTTCCGGCACCTTTTTTGGATGGAACCTTATAGAGTAGGCAAGGCAGGTTGTATGATGTGTGTGAGTTCCGGCACCTTTTTTTTTTTTTTTTTTTAGAAAAAAAGCACTGGTTACAACTATGCAGGGTATACATTCTGACTGTGACTCCAAGAATGTGTAATGATAATTGGAGGTCAACTGATTCCTCATTCTTGTTCCAGAAGCATTTAATGGGATAAAGGGGGAGAGGGGCATGACAAAATGAGTGTTGCACTTTTGGAATGCAAACTATGTCTCTTGCATTGGTACTGTGAGTCATTTTGAAGTTAAATCAAATAAATTAATGTTTTGTCAATAACAGACACTGTGGGTTGCTGTCAATGCCCCTACTTCACTCTGAAGTATTATTTTAAAATGATGCTTAGTGGTATAAAAATTGCAAAACAATTCTATGAAAGTTAGTCATATATCACTAATGATGTCACAAGAGCTATCCAAAAGATATCCAAAACCTGGATTCAACAAGTCAAGGAACTGTTTTCAGTTGCATCCCCAGCTGTCAATGGGCTTAGATTAAAGAAGAAAGAGTGACAAGAACAAGTTGAACAAACTCTTACAGTATATGAAAATTGGTATGGGGGGGAGAAAACAGGTTTTGTCTTGCTTCAAATGTTACGTAGCAAGATATTTATGCAATTGAAACAAACAACAATTAAGAATAACTTTTCATTTGTGCACCATGATTGCCCACCAACATATAATAGCTTGACACTTTAGATTGAAGCATATTTCTCTCTCTCCTACATTTTTTAAGAAACCTCCCAGGTTTTGGTAATATATAACTTTTATTGGAATGTACATTATGTACATTATGTATGCATATGTGTGCCCCCACAACCATGCAGGTAGTTCTCCCTTTATTGACCATAAATGAGATCGACAATTCTATTAGTAAGTGATGAAATTGTAAAGTAAAACATCACGTCAGTTTTATATTGGTTCTAGCTTATTACCATGGACATTAAGTGTGATGTCATATGACCACAACTTGCAAATTCCTGCCAGTGTTCTCATTGACTTTTATTTCCTAGCCACACTAATGAAACTATTGAATAAAATGTACGTTCATTGGTTGCTTGGTTTATTTTTTCACACCAACAAAAATCTTTCCAAATGATTAGTTGCCTTTTAAAAACAAATAATTGGAGACTTCTCTGGGTCTCCAAGTCATGACGGAAGGAGAAAAATTTAGAGTGCATTTGAGTAAGAAGATTCAATTAAAGTTCATTGAAATACAATATTTTTGAACACAATTTTCTTCATTATAGATGTTCTGTAACACAATTAGTCCTATAACTATAACTGATCTTAGATAAAAACAAGGGAGAAATGAATATATTAATTCTTGTGATTTTTTTTAATTTTCTAAAATAAGCTTTTAATTCACGTTTCAACATTAAAAAATCCTACAAAAGTTCAAAAGCAGGAATATTAGGAATAATTAAAACTAATGTAGTTCAATAAAATGTATATAATTAGCATGCTTAAAACCATAAACAGCTGAAAAGCTGCCATACAGAACAGTGCCTAACCATCTCAGATGAAGGTATATAGTTCATTGGCTGCAGTGAATGCTTGGCAGAACAGGTGTGTTTTAAAACAAAGCTGTTACCCATCCACAAAAATTCCTCTGACAGGTCACTGATCTTGACAATGCCCTCACGGAATTGCTGCAGATATGATGCTCTTAGAGCTTAACCTCTCCTAGATCTTCATGTATCTATGAACTTAGGAGAAGTGTAACCACCAGCTTTGTGTTATGTTCAGGTGAACATAACACAAAAGCAGTGATATTTATTCTATAAAGTCAAGTATTAAAACCATGTCTCCTTGATTCATATTTAATAAATTAAGAGACTGTAAAACTTTTGTTTTTATGTTCTATTGGCTACATTTTAGCAATACAATTGGATCTTCCCATGGTATGTAGCATATTGGGCAGCTATTACCAATGAGGGGGAATTATTTTTCCTAATCATTTGTATAAACATGTCAATTAACAGAAAAGGCAAGAGCTGAAGCATGAAGCTGAAGCTGAACTGCAGAATAAAAAAGACAACTGAAACCTTGAGAATGTAAAACTGAGCTGACATCAATGATGGGATTTAGCCAGTTTTCACCACTTCAACAAAACTGGTAGCTAATTTTTTGTTGCACCGGCCTAGAATGGACTTCCGGTTGTTCACATATTTGAATCTCACAACTGGCTGACATCAACAGATTTAAGTAAAATTAGACATGCTTAGTGATTAAATAGTAGACTACACTGGAAAACTGAAATAAGTCCCAGAAGGCAGTAGCAAACTCCTTCCAAGAAAACAAGATGAATGGGTCCATGAAGTCACTACAAGTTGATCTCCAGATGAAGGAAATTTACTTTATTCCATTCATACAGGACACCAGTTAGATCAGTTGAGTATCATTCTTCCCCTGAGGAAACTGAGGATGAGCCAAAATTCACATCCATTAATTCTCATGGCATCATCTTTCAGGAAAATAATAAGGAAAAAATAAGTCAAATACTCTCTTTCAAGGAAACGTTTGTACCATTAACCATAGATATTTGACATAATATGTAATATCTCTAGCAGCTGTCAAGGTTCCAGCCCCGAACTGTCCCTACAATTTGCCAACACTGAAGTTTAACATTCTCCCTGATTAAACTCATAGGATCACCCTGATAAGCTTCAGAATAATTTAAAGCACTGTAGAAAAAACATTATTGTAGTTGAGAAGTTTTGGGCAAGTTGCACTCCTACTTTCTGTATGCCAATGCCTCTGAAAACAATTTTTAAAAGCATCTTCTGTCATACAGTAAGACTTGGAAAGAGTTGCCAGATCGGCATGAACTTGATATTTTTTCATGCACAGTAGATCTTTGTTCCTAGGATACATAATATAAAAGAAAATGGTTTTGGTCAATTACTGGGCTTTTCTACTCTGAGGATAATTAGAAAACTAGCCTTCATAAGAACAAGTTGGCTATTTAAAATTCCCTGAGGTAGTACATAAAATGACAGGTTCTTTAATTTCACTGTGTTTAATCCACAGTTACAGAATTTTTTTTTAAAGATCCTCTGCTTTGGAGACTAGCTTTATAGCTCATCAAAGCCTGGTTATTAGGAATTAAAGCTTCTCAAACTCAACTTGCAAATGCTTTGCTTTATCACACTGAATGAATCAACTTCACCCACAGATAGCCTAAAAACTGAAGCCAAAATAATAGGAATGGGTGAAAAGGTTTTACAAAGTTACATTTTAATTACAGAAACATGTATCTATGACCTTGGTTTCAGATGTTTTAATTGGATTAGGAAGGGCTTGACTGTTTCCTTGAATTACTGTAATAAAATAAAGAAATCAGAGGTATGTTTTACTTCTTTAAAAAAAAACCCAAGTACAATACATAACAACAGTCCAGCCTACCTGACACAAAGAATGCATTATCTTTGGAGATCTTGCAATATAGGCTATTAAGGTGCCAGTCAAGAAACCAAGGACAATAAGTTCTAGTCCCACCTTAGACACTTTGGGCCAGTAACTCTCTCTCTCAGCCAAACCCACCAAACATGATTGTAATGGTGGGGAAAATAGGAGGAGGAAGGAGTATTAGGTGTGTTCACCCCTTTGAGTTACCTATTAAGTAATAATAAAAAAAAATCTAATAAATAAATACATTTTATAGCTATCATCTGAGACTGAATCTATCAGGCAACAGTTGTGTTTGCATCAAAATATTCAATACTTGCGTAAAACTAATTTTTGTATTTCTTCACATTCACCTAAACAACAAAATTCATATTATAAAAACAGGAAATGAATGTGATGAATTTCTGCCATACTGTTCTTATATCAGTGTCTATCATTATCTGCATCATTTCTGTAAATTGACCAAACAAACATGTTTATTTTTGTATGTCTTTTCTCCACTACTGTCTGGGGAATTTTGGGAGTTGAAGTTCATCCTGTCTAAAAATTGCCAAGGTTGAGAAACACTGCTCTAATGCATGAATCAAATTAATTGCAGGTAAGGACTCCCATATTCAAGTCAATAGAAGTACCCTACTGGATACTGACATTTTTTTTTTCAAGCTGCCTGTACTCATTCCAGTTTTACACATTTGTTTAGCTATTCATTCTTTTCTCTCTCTTTCTCTTTCTGTCTCTCTCTCTCTCCCTCTCTGTCTCTGTCTCTCTTTCTCTCTCACACATACATATACCACAGACACATTTTTAGGTTTTCAACCATTCTCAATGTCACATGTTTCTCTACAAACTCCTTTTCATCTAATTTTCTTCAAGAAATGAAAATTTCTAGCACCACTCATTAGATAGAGGAATTCAGGTTCCATTTTATTTCTTTATTTCAAAAATAGAAGCAAACTATAACCACCCTGGGGACTGTCCATATTGGGTGTCAAGGATGAGGAGAAAGCAGAATTGTGATCAAGGATTGGTCAAAAGGGGACTAACAGCCTATAAAACTGTAAGAGACCATCCTAGTAATCCTGTTAGAAAATTAAAACAATGTAGTAGCTTTCAATAGAGGACCGATCTGCACATTTTTGGTTTACAGTATTTCTGTGGATTATCAGTTAACAGCTGTGATACCCACATGGAAATGAAAAATATCAGACTGTGCCATTCATAGTACCTCTGAAAAGTATTTATTCACTGCTCAACTGCCAGAGGGCAAAAGCTGAGTCTCTTTTGCTAGCATTTCATTTATAAACCCTCTCACCAAATCAAATAATCAAACAGCTGCAGTCTTAAAGTGACACTGTGGGGAAACACATGGAAAATAAATAAAAGTCCTTCAGTTTTTCCTTTGCAAATTGTTTTGTTTTCTGATATGTTTTATATTTTGTACCTTTACACAATTTACAAAAAGAAAAGGTGTCTTTGCATTTGCTTAGGTCAACTATAGGCAATGTTTTGGCAAGCAAGGACAATGTTTGGACAATGATGTTACTTATGTACTTGGGTACAGATTGGATATTCAGGCCTGGGAGTTAATTGTGGGAGTCTTATTTTTTAAAAAGGAACATTCAGTTTGGGATTATACAGTAATAACTGCAAGCAATGGAACAATTACATACTGACCTGACTCTGACGACTCATTGTAATACCAATCACCATTCACCCCTATGAATATGAAAAATTGGAAATATCTCCCCACAAAAATGAGTTTTAGAATATAGTTCATGTCCATTTCTATAGTCATATGCTTTTACTTTTCACACAAAAAATTGGCTTATTCCAAATTAGATCATTATTCTGTCTAATTAAACATTGTCTATATTAGCAAAGGTTGAACATACCTACCTTCAAAGCAAGTTCTCCATACCCAACTGCAACTTCTCTCCCAAAGATACATTCTGAGAAAACCCTTTTGCATACAGTTCCTTCTATCACACATCAAAATTATTGTTCATAACATATATAAAGTAAAACATCTGGGTAGTGATATTTTGCAATCATAGAAGCATTTTTTTTTCTCCAACCAAAATGTGCAGATTCCAGAGCCTGCATCTGAGATGTATTTTTAAGCCCTCTAGCTTAGCTTGTTTTTTTTTTATACAGTTTTTCATTTAGAATTAGATAGGGATAGGGGGACTGATAGCTGTATCACAACACTGAACATATTTTTTATCCCCAAATAATTTCTAAATGTTCTAAGAGCATTGTAGCTGTCTGGCAAATAATTCCAGTAAAATAATGATACCACTCTTGGATATCCACTTTCATTTAGAACTCAGTAATATTGCATTTACTGTGAAACTGGCATTTTCTACTACCCATTTATTGACAATTTGCTTATTTTTGTGAACTATCTCTGCAATAACTCTTCTCAATGATGAAAGTTTTCTTTAAAATTAAGCCTAGTCACATCTAAGAAAAACACAGTATGTGTTTTTTTTCCTTTGGTGGTCTAAGTCCTTAGGCTTTAGGTTTAAGCTCTAGATCCATCATACCTTAGATTTAAACACACACACCCAAAAGAACTTTGTTCACAATTGCAAATAAAATACTTATTTCTCATATTAGGAAAGATTTTTTGATATAAGGTTGCTTTGAAAACTCAAAAGTCAATTCATAGCCTTATTTATATTCTCAGACAATGTTTGTATTGTCCATTTCCAAAACAGTGACTTTAGAGTATCTTATAGAGTAGGGGTGTCAAACTTGCAATGTCACATGACGTGTCATGATGTATCACGACTTTTTTCCATTGCCGGCAATGGGATGGGCACGGTTTCACCATGACGCATCCGGCCCACGGGCTGGCAGTTTGACACCCCTGTTCTAGAGTCTTTAAACCATGAATGTGCTATACAAGAGTAATGACAAGCTTTATATTATCTCATTGCTGGGTGAGAACAGAAGACACTATAAGTCACAACCAGGAGCCTTCTTCATGCTTCCTTATAGCAGAGATAAGGATATGTGTTGCCCCTTCCTGAAATGAAGAATCTAGACACATAGTAAAGATTTAGAAGGAGTTGAAAAATAAAGACACAACTTACTTCAGACCTGCCAACTATCTTGTTTTGGCTGAGACAGTTATGTTTTGAGGTGAGCCCTTTCCCCAAGATACTAGTAATACCCCCAGTGACAAACTGACAGGAGGAAACATGTGACATTGGGAGCAAGAGGTACAAGCAGCAATATCTTGTCTTGGTGGCCCTTGGCTGCAGACATTGCACCTGGATGGTCTAATACCAGGATGGGTCTGAAAGTGACCAGAAATATTAGAACTTAGGTTAATCATTATCTGTATGATTAGAAGTTAAACCTGAGAATCATTTGTATGTGCATCCATGTGGATAGATAGATACACACGGGCTTTTTTTCTCATAGAACACCCAGAACGGAGTTCCGGCACCTTTTTTGGATGGAACCTTGTAGGTAGGCAAGGCGGATTGTATGACGTGTGTGAGTTCCGGCACCTTTTTTTTTTTTTAGAAAAAAAGCACTGGATACACAAATGTATTTTTTAAGCTAGGCGCTCATAGTTCAGTGTGGAACATCTTAAAAATAATTTTCATGCACCTTTTCACTACAATGATGCAAGCATAATGTTAATTAGCCTCTGTTCTTCACCATTTAAATTCTCTGACTAAAATATTTCAAGGATGGTTATTAGGCCAAAAAGTGTTTTATGGAGATCAAACTTATTTCATCAAATATGTTGATTTGGAAGAAGTTACATGTGTTCAACAATATTTGCCCTCAAGAAAATACTTTTCTCAGCTTCTCTTTGACATTTTTGACTCCTTTATTCATCTGATCCTTTGGCAATATCCAAATGACTGAGCATCATAGGAAACTGTTGGACATTGCCTGTAACCAATAATACTTTGCCTTTCTCATTAGATCTAAGTCATTATGTGAATTGTGAAAAGTGCCCTCTCATGCTACAAAATACTTACCAGATCCATTTTCCTTTTCTAAAAAGTCCTGCTGACTTTTTTTTTGTCTTGATTTTATTTTGATATGTTTCTGAAAATGGTGTGGTGGTGTTTTTTTGTCCTAACAAATTGAACATTTTGTTGGCATTTTTGCTTATTTCTAAAATTCCATTTATATAGTTTCATATTACTTCAGTGCATTAAAGTTTTATTCTGATGCAGTTTAGTTTTTTTTAATCTGTATTTTCTCTCTGCTTTTATCTGAAAAATGAAGAAAAAAGTATAACTTAGCTAAGTTTCATCACTGAATATAATGTTGCTCACTTCTTTATTTTAGCCAGCGCTATGCAAGAGAATGGATAGTTATATACCTGTACTTCGTAACTTCAAATATGACAAGTACTGGGGAATAGCTTTGAATGGTTCTTTCTTCCAGTTTTAGAACTTTTTTTCTTCCTGAACATGTATGGGCAGGAGTCTTATTTTGTGCATGTTCACAGACCCTTACACATTTTAGAATTCCATGCAAAGGAATAGGGCTAAATACTGGCACAAATGTGCCCTTAACTCTTATGCTCCAGAAACATATATTTTGCTTCATCTACCCTTGATTTCAAGGCTAATGAAGAGAGGAAATGGCATGAATTTAATTCCTCTCTCATATTTTGGAGGGGGGTTCTAATCCGCTAATCAAATTACTTTCCATAGGCGATTTGTTGTATACCAAAATAAGTGTAATTCTCAAATATCCTCCTTCTCCAAATCTTTCTTGATCATGCAGTTTCCAGTCTCCTAACTGTAGGTATCTGAAAGAGATGGACTGTTCTGATCCCTGTTTAATCTACTTATGCTTCTATCCCTAGTCCTAATAATTATTTTGCAGAAAATAATGCCCATTTCATCCACATTGAAGAACCATACATTAAAATATACTTCTATCATTCCATCAAAGTATTCACACACCCATGCATGCACACGTGCACACATCCACAAACACCCACAAAAGCTTCTATTTAGAGAATCTGGTCTCATTGAACTTTGCACATTGCTTCAGATGAGGAGATGGCAACACAACATTCACAGATGTCTATGGCATCTCCAGATACCATACATAGCTTATTACAATTGAAGAAAAATGAATTGTTCTTTTTAAAGCCCCAAATCTCATGAGAAGGTGCCCATCATTTGAAAAAAAGATGCTAACCTCTGCTCTAGATAGTTCCTGTTAAATAAAATATTACCAGGTCATAACAATTTCCAAAATGGTAGCTTTGTTAGCCATTATAGCAAAATCTACAAAGAATATTAAATCTATAGTACATTTGTTTGCTCATTTATTATTTATGGATTTCTTACCGAAATAATCCACTTTTTCTCTCAGAAAATTAAGATGCAAACATGAGTTCAGCTCTCAGACCTTAACTTCCCAATAACAATCCTGGGAAAAATAACTGGCCCACAGTAACTAAGGTCAAATGGAAATTCATAATCAAATGGGTCTCCTGGGTTGCAATCCAGCACTCTAAATACTATGCCATACTGGATCTACATTAGACTTAATATGTCCTAGAACTCTTAGATAATAAAACCAGTAAAACATACAAAGAAATCTGAAGAGTTTTCCACTGTTACTATGAAGTGATTGGTCAGAATACCCCAATCCTTTTGTACCTGTTATAAAACTATTTCATGTTTAATTAAAAAAATAGTCTTGGCTGACTTTCAAATTACAATAGCAATGACTTATATACCACCCCATAGTACTTTATAGCACTCTCTGGGCAGTTTACAGAGTCAGCATATCACCCCGAACAATCTGGGTCCTCAATTTACCAATGTTGGAAGATGGAAGGCTGAGTGAACCTTGAACCCCATCAAGATTGAACTCCAGGCTTTGGGCAGAGTTTCTCTGCAATACTGCATTCTACCCACTCTGTCTCCAGGGCTCCTGATATTGTTGTTGTTCATATTCTTTTCTAATTATTTTTAGTTCTAATTGTTTAATGTATTAGTGAAAAATAGAAAATTATCCATAGACAATATTATCAATCAACTATCAACTGGATTTAGTTCAGTAAAAATAAGGTTGAATTTTAAAATAATTGCAAAAGGTCAAGGTTGAGAGAACAATCTGATTAAAATAAGAACAACATATGAACATTTGCAAGATCCAATTCATTGCAAAACAAGCTTTGCACTCCAGTTAGAATGGAAGAAAGTAGTAGTCATTAAACAAGAATTTCAGTTTCTATAGTGTGAAATGAGTCTGGTTACATTAAAACAAATATTCTGCACTATATCTAAAATTCTTGAAAAACTTCCTTTTCCGTATCAGTATTCCTCATTGTTTGCACTGATAGTCACTCTCATGTTATTCTATCATAAATATATATCCAGTCCAATGCTTTATTTTGGCACAAAAGAGAATACAAATGAAGGCAGATATACATGTCCCAGGATAATCTGGGATAATCTGGGATTTGCATGATCCAGTCTGGATTGGTCATATTTTGGTGAGAGACAAGTTCCCTGAGGATGGGCTCCAGTATGAGTCTGAAAGCTCAGAAGATTGAATCTCTGTCCCAGTGACCAACACAGATTGGATCCTGCAAAATAGAATAAATCCTTCTATCCTGATATCAGCAATAGTTTATGCAGGCAAAAATTAAATCAAAGAAACTCAGGATATATATATATATATCTCACTATACTTGGAGATCCTCTAGATCAGACATGTCAAACTCGCAACATCACATGACATCGTGCAATGAATCAGGACGGTTTTGCCATTGCCAGCAATGGGATGGGTGTGGCTTCCGGATGATGTGTCCGGCCGGTGGGCCGGCAGTTTGACACTCCTGCTCTAGATACAAAATAAGGACTGTAATGGTATGATTCTTCTGAGCAAATCTTTTTCTGGGCAAGAGCAAGGCCTTAAATGTTAGGGAAAATAAGAACCTCAAAGTGTGTAAGACACATCATACAAGTGACCAGAGCTATTTGATGGTGAGAGGATTTTGAGGGTTTCTGTGTACTTAAATGACATTCCTATTAACACTATTCCATGCACTTTCAGCACATAGTCATGCCGGCACATGACCATGGAAGCGTCTTTAGACAACTCTGGCGCTTCGGCTGTGAATTGGAGATGAATATTATCCTCTAGAGTCAGACGCCACTGACAGGGGAAACCTTTACCTTTCTATTTTAGAGCATTGTTCTTATACAAACTCTTCCAATTCCTTGCAACTTGGTAGACATAATTTCACCAGAATTGTCTGGCATATAATACATTTTCAGGTCAAAAAGGCAAGAAAACATGATTTCAATTTTCCACAATCATGGTTAGAGAGGGTCCAGGCAGTCACTAAAAGGGCTCCCCAAGGCTACAAGCAATCCTGGGCCATAATTGTCTGTTTCCAGAACAGATAGAAACAAATAGAAAAGAGGATTCTATACAACAGAGGTCCCCAACCTTTCTGGCTACGTGGACCAGTAGCAGCAGCGGCAGCAGTGGTAGCAACCTAGCTACCGTGCATGTGCAAATAAAAAAGACTACACGTGGAGTACTGCATTCAGTTCTGGTCACCACAATATAAAAAAGATGTTGAGACTCTGAAAAGAGTCCAGAGAAGAGTAACAAGAATGATTAGGGAAGTGGAAGCTAAAACATACAAAGAATGGTTACAGGAAAAAGATTTGTCTAGCAGCTAGCTAATGAAAAGAAGGACTAGGGAGACATGATAGCAGTGTTCCAGTGTTCTTTTGTTCATTCAAATTGTGTTTTTTTTCTTTAATTTATAACAGATATATTTTCAAAAAGAATAATATCTATACATGGATAAATAATTAGGTTGTACAATTAATGCTTAATATAACATTTATAAAAGATGTGAAGCAGAGTATATTGTTTTCATATTAAATAAAAAAATACGGTATATGAATTTGTAGCCTAACAGCAAAATCTCCACTATATTATTATTTATCATTGTTAGAAGAAAAAGAAACAAAAAACCCTAAAAGCAATATAAATATTTAATTTTTGACTTTCCCCTTCTTTGTTCTCCAATTGATTTACAGTGTATATTGATGTAAGCTTTAGAACTCATATTCTAAGTATTGACATTTAGTAGAATTTTTTTATTTCTCTTTCTTTATCTTTTAAAAAGAAGTATTATATATGGATGCATATGCAATCTTAAGAAAGATAAACAGTGTTTATTTAATACTTATATAATATGACTGAAATGTTTTTGAATAAAAGGCTTCTTCCAAGAATTTTTTTCTGCTATTGTCTGTTTTATAAGACATACTATTTCCTATGCTTTTAATTACTATTGATCCAAGCAGAGAGGTGCTTCAGTTTTCTAATACAGAGCAATAGTAAATCTAGAAGGTATGAACTAATTTGTATTTTTGCAATGGCCTACAAGTCCTGGGAAATGTGGTCAGTAAACTGATAGTTATACTTTTATAAAGAAGTATTAAACATTCATATAGGCATCCCAAAAACCTTTCAGCAAAAATAGGCATTGATTATAAGCCCGTGAGAAAAATCTGGATAATATATTACAGATTGAGTGTGGTGTAATGTCACTGATACATTGTTTTTGTGGTTAATTCTGAGAGTATTTATATTGCTGGAAGATTCTGCCTTCTAATTCTTGTAGCAATGCTTGACCTTATATTTCTCATGATCTGGAAAGAAAGATCCACACTTGATTTTGAAGATTGTCCAGCCAGTGGATTGGTGTGTTATTGGTCCTTCTGTCCTGCCATAAGATTAACTTGAAAGGTGGTAATGAAAAATATGTTGTGTTAAACAAACCTTTCGACATTTAATATGTTGTACTTATTTCACTACTGGTAGTTGTGGAGGAGCACAACTCTGAAGAAAGAATGCAAAAATAGTTAGCTAAACATCCACTCAGCCCTGGGAAAAAAGAGTGGGCAAAAAAAAACCTTGATTCTTTTTTAGCAAAAGAGGCATTGGAAGGAAACTTTCAGATTTTCATGATTTTGTTATTACATCAAACAACAATGAATTGGTGTGCTATGTATTTCTTGACCTGGTCTACCTCAAAATGCTGGCATTGGGATGACAACAAAAGGAATTAATCTTACAATGTATTTTAAAATGTGCATTTGTTTTTTACTACTTTCAGTCAATTAATAGAGATACACCCCCAAGTCTCACATAATAATAATTCAGTTTAATTTGTTGTATAATTCATCTTGAACTGAAATAATTCTATTCAAAGTTGGAGTCATTTGATTTGGTTCAATGCAGTAAACCTATCTGGAAATTTACGGTAATCGAAAAATTCAGTTTGAAGATGCAGTTCAGTCAAGAATCTTGGTCTGTGAGAATCTTCAGATCAAAGATTCTCACAGACCTTCTAATTAGTGTGTCTCTGGGTTGATTATGAAGATTTGATGTAAGGAGAAATATTTTTATTGTCTGGTTTCTGTATTAGCTTAATTTTTCTTACTGGTTGTACTGACTATAGATTATATATGGTATATATCCACCATATATACCCAGCTGGGGAAGACTATTTTATTGTTAGATTGGGTCAGGTTCTATTTCTTGCTTTGTTGTCAATACAGATAGTTTACTACATGAATGAAGATAGAAAAGTGATCCCTAAACTTCAAAATTACAACAGTCATTATAACAATCTACAGTAGAGGCAATTGAACATTGAACTATTACCTGAAAATGGAATTATATTTTTCTTTTGTGCATTTTTGCTTATATTAATGTTGTATAGGTCAGTAAGTATATATGGGGAGGCATTTAGGTTTTTTAAAAAACTCTAGACCAGTAGTGGCGAACCTATGGCACGCGTGCCAGAGGCGGCACTCAGAGCCCTCTCTGTTGGCACGTGCGCCACTGCCACCAGCAGCAGGTCCATCAGGCCGCCACCGCCACCCAGAGCAGGAGCCCCACCCAGCACAAAGGCAAAGCGACTGACTAACAAGCTCGAGTAGAGATGGTAGAGCAGAGGTCACCAACCATTGTCGATTGGTGGACTGGAAGAAAAGCATTTTACATGCGTGCATGCACACACGGGGCTGCTAGCATGCATGCGCTGCAAATGGGGCAGGGCTAGTGCCTAAATGAAACTCACTAGCCCTGCCCCATTCTTGTGTGGTGCAGCGTCTTGTATCTGCACCCCGCGGCATGGCGGCCCATTTTTGCGCCCCCGGGTTTTGCATGCCAAAGGTGGCACTCAGAGGCGCCTCCCTGCCCCCCTCCCTGAGGGCACCACAATGCTGATGTGGCCCTGGCACTTTGCAATAAATAAGTGGGTTTTGGGTTGCGGTTTGGGCACTCGGTCTCTAAAAGGTTTGCCATCACTGCTTTAGACATAAAGCAGTCTCAGTGACTTTTGAAAGTAACTGAAAATTGTAACATATCCCCTGGCTTAGAATTCATGAAGCTAAAAAAATTGATGCAAAATGTGAAGTCATCTCATTTTTGCCAGAAACTAGATTCAGAGTGGCTTGAGGAAAAGCAGGTAAAAGCTTACATAGCACATCCATCACCATGAATTTGTTGTTAATGTAAACAAAGCAAATATGGGATAATGCATCATATGTCATTTTTATAGAGCTCAAGATTGCTTTTATATCTTGGGCCACAGGGGTTTATTCTGCAGAAGTGCTAAATGGAACATCTGATGGAGCAGGTTGTTGCCTAGGTAAGCTCTCACCATACTAAATGAAGACAAGCTAAGATTCAATAAAGAGTGTAGGAAATTTAAAGTAAATTTAAGCAGAACTTTTTATGTTAGCAGAGTGTTCAGAGAGCTTCCCATATCCAATTTAGGCAATTTTGGGGAGTTAATATGACTCAGTACAAGCCTCTAGATTGCATTTGAGTGCATTTTCTCTTATAAAATCCCATCAAATTCTTGTGGAATCTCAAAATTCCATAGAACAGATTGAAAAGCCTGCTCTACATCAGTGTTTCTCCACCTCAGCTGCTTATTGTGTGGATTTCAACTACCAGAATGCCCCATGCTGGCTGAGGATTTCTGGGAGTTGTAGTCGACACATCTTAAAGTTGCTGAGGTTGAGAAACATTTCTCAAGATTATCAGATTAGCCAGTGTTTACATGTGCTTTGCTTTGTACTAACACTGCTATCTTATTTGTCTCCTTTTTTGCCCCATACCAGTTATGGAGATATGGTGCCCAAGACAATTGCTGGCAAGATATTTGGTTCCATTTGTTCACTGAGCGGTGTGCTTGTCATTGCCCTTCCTGTCCCAGTTATTGTTTCCAATTTCAGCCGAATTTATCATCAGAATCAAAGAGCTGACAAGCGACGAGCACAAAAGGTAAGATATCTGAAAGCTACAATAAACTTACTTTAGTCTGATTCTACTTACACTAACTTGCATTGGTGTTTCTATGAATATTATGCATTCATTATGATATGAATGGGGCATCCAGAATAAGTTATCACCTTTGGTCTGTTTTAGGAATTCAGGTTTTATCTCCCTTACACCTGTTTTTTTTCTCTTAACAAGGTTAATTTGTTCAGGCAGAAAGATCCTAAACAGAAGCATAAATCTCTGAAAACACCTCAGTTGCTGTGGCAGTCATAAAGGTGAACTCAGGTGTTTTGTATCTATTATCATTATAATTATCATAATTACTTAACATCAAATTCTGAACTGTCACAATTTTCAGATAATGAATGTGAAAGCAAGCTATACTAGTGTCAGGTAGAGTTCCCTAAAGCTCTGGTTGCCTTTACATTTTCTCACAATAGGAAGATCAAATAAAACTTAGTCACGATAAGTTGGTGTGTGAGAGTTTTGTGCATCGTTTTTGGAATTTGGATCTGTCTTCTGCTCACACATATCTCCCACTGTGCTTCTTCAGAACTGAGTCAAATTATCCGTCACCCATCCTGGCCTTTATTTCATTATTCAAATCTTTCTTCAGATTATATCCATCATCCGAGGTAAGGTGGTTAGCCACTCTGATAAAGGATTTATCTTTATGCCATATCAAATGTGCATCTTCAGGTTCTGTGGTATATGACCAATTTTCTTAAGATTCAAAGTCTACACCTACTGTATATAGCTATATAGCTCAAGCTATTTTTCTGCTGGCGAAATATTTTGTTGTGCCGGAATAGAGAATTTAGTGGTGATCCCAATACGGACTCTATTAGAATAGAGTCTGAGAAGGACAACAAAGATGAGACAGGAACTTAAGAATGTATCTTGTGAGAACAATCTGAAGGAACAGAGTTTAGTTTGAAGATAAAAAGACTGGCCTGAGATCAGGTATGTAAAAAGATGCCATAGGGAAAATGATAAGGGACTAGGAAGAGAAATAATTAATTTACTTGAAGGTGCTTACTTCTTGTTCAGATTTAAGTTTTGTACAGCAGTGAAGCACTCCACCTATTGAGATTATGGGTTTTCCTCATTGGTGGTTTTAAATAAGAAGCTGGATGCTTAACTGGTTTTCCTACATACTTAGAGATTTGGGCTAAGTGATCCTCAGAGTCTCTTCCAATTTCACAATTCTATATTCCATGATCAACTACAGGTATAATTTGAGGCTAAGATTGCACTTCAACCATCACTTTAATGGCCAGTCTATAAATATTGGATTTCAAAGTCTAAGAAATCTCCCATATATACACACACACAAACACACATATATGGAGTGAGCATTAAATAATGTTGTTCTTAGTAAACCTGAAAATATAACAAAAGTCAGCTAATGTGGCTGTCTGGCATTTTTACTCCTCTGGGGAAAAATTTCTGGTAATTGACTTTCTTCTAATTAGCTCTAATAGCACTCCCGCACCTCCCTCCCTCTCTTTTGCAGAAAAGGCTGAAGAAAAGGCTCTTGCATATCATAGTGTTGACTGATAAATTCAAGTGACAGTCAGAGAGACATGATCCATAATGAATTGAATGTTTCTTCTACCTGCAACAAAGAATGATGAAAACACTATTGTTAAAACACAAAAGAGGCTAACAAATGGAAATGAGTGAGCTATAAGAGAAGGGAGAAAAAATAAACATCTGCTGACTTCCATTTCACTCTCTACCTGCCCACTTTTTAAAAATAAGTTTCTATTATGTTACATACAGTAAATATTATATTCAGAGATCATTTCTCCATTCAAAAGCTCACAAGTTCAGTGACAGGGAGCTTCCAATGAGTTTCAATTTTACATACTAACTAGGCTAGGATCGGTACGGGTTTTCATAATGTGATGTCAGAGGATAACTTGAAAACAAATGTTAGTAGCAAAAGAGTAATGGATAGACGCTGAGGCCAAGATAGACAATATGTCATCGAGAGAATCATAGCTGTGGTTGGGCTTCCAGTTAGGCATTGCGGTGTCACAGATGCAGAAAGACAGGGTTCCGCTTTCCAGGTTTGATTTCACCCTGCTGGGGACCCTAAAAAGAGTCAAAAGTTGCTCTGGAGAGGTGATGAAGAAGGAGGGGACTCTTGTTGATCATGGAGGGGTGGCAGCTCTTCTGTTTGATCCAAGGAAGCCCTCCAAACCGGCAGGGGAAAAACTGGCCACATTCATGTGGCCAGTCAGAAGTTGCTGACAACCAAAGAAAATAAATACTAATGAGCAACTTTTGAGCAATGTGGATGGAACTGGGTAAGACTTTATCCTCTCTTTATGACTTTAAGACTTTTTCCTGGGAAAAAAAACACCCAAAATAAAGAAAACTGCCTGATGAGAGAGGGAAGGGGAATTTCCGCTCCATTCCCTCAGGAAAAGAAAAGCGGCGAACTAATTGCTTGGAAGAAAACAGAGAAATTACAAGATTAATTTGGATCAATAAAGATATATAGCTTTGAAATTTGGGGACTAAAAGTGCTTTTGAAACTTTTTTAGAAAAGAGACTTGAAAAGCTTGCAATGTAAGTTTGGATTTAAAAAGCTGGAAGACGGCATCAATGACATCTAGTGGCAAACCACAGCACTACAATATATTATGATTGAAGGAAACTTGGCTTGAAGCCGAGACTCAGATAAGACTTTTGCTGTCCTTGGAAACTTTCACTTTTGAAGCCTGTATCTGGGAAAAGGGGGAAAAAACCCTCTTGGGCTGCTTATCTGTGTGGCAGAGATGATAAACTATTTTGAAACTGGCCTGCCTGGATTACGAATACAAATACTGACTTTTAGAGCTGTGTTGTGGAACTATTTCCCTATAGAAGAAACATGCATTACTGATTGAGATGATGGAATACTTCAGATTATAAACCTTTGATTGATGAACAACTTTTAATTGCTTTTTCTCTCTGGACAGAATGGATATGTTTTTCATTGGACAGAAAAACTTGAATTTTGCTTATATTTGTTTAGGGGAGGCTTAAGGATGAACTGCTAGGCTTGCTGGTTAATTTGGAGTTCAAATTACAATTGACTGAAACTTTTTAAATTCCTAAATAGATTGGACTATAAAGACCACATACAAAGACAAAATGAATGTTCATTACTTAGCCTTAACTGGTAAAAAAAAAACCACCCTTAACACTTGTCTTCAAAGTCCTCAGCTTGACATACCAACAAGAAAATGTTGATGAATCTCAGAAAGAAATTCTTTCTATGTTGAAATCAATACAAGAGACAATTGCCTTAGCTCATGATGAGACTAAAAATAACACAAAGAAGATAAAAGAACAATTTTCTAATCTAAACCTACAAATTCAGAAAATGTCTCCAAAGAAGGAACTAGTAACCCAGAAAATAGAAGAAAAATTAGAGGAAGCGGATCCAAAGATGGCAGACCTAAAGGAAGATATCAACAGACAGACTCAGACAAATGAAGAATTAGAAGATATAGCGATAATACCGGAAATGGAAAAGATATCTTACTTGTCAAGATCTCAGAACACTTTTGAGGATAAGGAAGAAGAGCTGATCAAACGGAAGATAAAGTTATTAGGATAATTGTGGAAAATTGAAGAAGGAGAGAGGCAGTTTAATGAATATAAATGAGCTGAGTGTTCTTCCAAAAATACTTTAATCAAATTGTCTTTCTTATTCCAAACAATGTACACAAAAATAGAGGAAGAACTACTTAATGATTCAAATGTATTGACTTGCAAAGTTAGTTGCCAAAGGAAGAAAGCTAGTGTAAGACTGAAGAAAATAGAGATTTTGACCCATTAGATGGGATATTATATTATTTAAATAGATGTTTGAACATGGCTAGGAGAATAGATAATTGTTAGAAATAAAAGTATTATTATAACTAGAAAGATAGGATCTGCAACTAGTATACTATATTTTGGTATGAGAAGGGAAATGTGAAAATACTAAGAGGATCTGAATAAGGGAAGCTTTTGGTTACCCAAATATAATTTATTATGAGAAAACTATAAGCAATGGAGACACTTTGAACATTGATGGGAAATCATTTTTTTTTTAAAAGCGGGAAAAACAGGATATTGATTGAACAAATGGATTTTAAGTGCAAATGCAATTGAGATATGTTTTGGTTAGAAACTAATAAATATATAGTGTTAATTATTAATTAGATCAGCTCAAAATGCCTACCACTTGTGTGTTGATTTATAATTGGTTTATATTAGGTTTATATATTTTAAAAAAGCTATAGTATAATTAAATACAATGAGATTCCACCCATGAATATTAACTGACTCCTGAACTTGTGTTCCCAAGTTCAACACTACATTTCTAATAGACTTTTTCTAATGCAAATGAACTAGTGAAGTTCACTAGTCTTGTTGGAACAAAATCATTGTTATGAAGAGGTTTGTCCCTAAGCACACTTTCTTAAACAGGATTTCTGGATATTTAGTGTGAATATGAGGAGTCTTTATAATGCTTTCATCCCAGCATTCCAAATGTTGAGTTAATAATCTGATATTCATGAGCCCTTTCTGTGGTTCGAAATTGCAGCTGAACAGGTTATGAACTAATCTAACTTGTCTTTCCAATGGCACATTCAACTATCCTACAACAACATAATGTCATCCTTTGTTGTAACATTGGCAATAAAAAAGAAAACTTACCTGGATTCATATGTTAGTTCTTAATCCTTAAAATATCATAAAATACAACAAAATCATATTAACTACGATCTCCAGAACAGATCATTTTAAATGCCCACAAGCACAACCTTATTCTGTTATCACCAACAATGGTACTCACATCTCCATACCTCTAATTTAATAACAATAGCACTTCACTTCCTTAAAATAGTCCTTTTGATCACACAACTCTAAAAATACATACTTTTCGCAGAAAACAATTTTATTCTAGAGAAATGATAGCCCCAATTCCTTATGATTTGCATGATTTTATCTGTTATATTTTCCTGTATGTTGTCTTTTACTTTCCCAGAATCAGTGAGTCACCTTAAAGATACCATACTGTATCAGCTGTCCAGAGAGTTATTGAATTCCTGAATCCAGGAATATTTACACTAAAACCCCGAAGTAGCAATTATTACAACCACTTCTCTATTTTTTCAAGTTGAACTCTATTTTGAGTGATAACGTGAAAATGTGGTTTTCTTCTCCACAATATGAATATGGTTCATTGCCTTCTTCCGGGATATTTTTTCAACATGATAGTCTAGCTACAGCCATGGGATTTCTTCATAGTCTTCCAAAAAGTAATAGATAGATTTGACCCTGCTTAGCTTTTCAAGATCAGTATTCAGAGTCAATATTGCATATTATTTTTTATTATTTGTTCCCTATTTCTTACAGGGCTCCTTTATCAGCTCCTCTTATTTAAGCAATAATATACAGTATACTTTAACCAGCATATATCCATGTAAAAATCCTATATCTTTTACAATATAGTTTATAAGTAATATCAATCTTTGAAATATGAATTTAATGTTTAGATTAAACAAAACTGAATTCCTCTATCCAAAACTGTCAGTAATTTATAATCCCCCAATACACTTACTTTCTGACACTCAATTTTCTTTGTTATTAACTTCATGCTAAGGTGATTGATTTCTGGTCTTACCAATGTTGTTCATTCTCTCTCTCTCTCTCTCTCTCTCTCACACACACACACACACACACACACACACATATCAATTCTCACTATTCTGAAATAAATGCCTGAATTAAATAAAGTATACTATGCGTAAACAATAGAAGAGAATATACATAGCTCAGGTGTTCTCTAAGCTCAGAGACTCTAAATGTAAATAGGCAAATAATTTTCACATAGTAAATATTCCAATAAACATGGAACCAAACCAATTCATTAAAACCTATTTGAAGATGCTGTGGAGAGTACTCATGAAATTTGAGGAGCTTTTATACATCTTACACACCACTTTTTAATTATGTTTTCCACCATTTGCAACTAGATAAATAAATGAATTCATCTAAAGTTCTTTGCAATAATCTATGGGGGAATGCAAAGCCAGAAGTCTATCAATTCAAGACTGGAATGGAGATGTGAATGGAAACAGGCAAAGAACTGGTCATGCTGATCCTCAGATCCGGAAACCAAGGTGAAAGCAGGGCTGGAGCATGAAAAACTATGCAAAGACTTCGAATGGGAATAGGCAGCAGAGTCTGAAATACAATAAGAAGCTGTTCTTTGGCTTTTGAGACTCAGCAGATGAGAAAGTCAAAATAGAAATCAAAACAAATCAAATCCATAAAGCAAGATAGCTGAGGAATGGATCTACAATGCCACAACTGAGTGATCATGAAGTTGAAAACAAAGTTCATGATACACTGTTCATGGTATCTATTTATTAGGTATTTCCACACCACATGGTTTTCGCTCTATTTTCACACTCTCATTCATTGATAAATTATTTTGAAACTGAATTTTTATTACCTCCATTTCAGTAGCCCTCAATATTTCTAAACCGTCCCTCCAGGCAATGATAAAAGGCCTTAAAAATGAATTCAATATCCAGTTCACTGAATTGCCCAACTCCAACTCTATAGTAAAACTACTATGCCTGCACTCCATGAAAAAAACTGTTGCCACTTCTCCACTATCAGCAATTTTCAAAGCATTTTGTATGTATTTGGCAAACGAAAGAGAGATAGAGAGCAGATGCAAACGTTATGGTGTTGAGCCTCTCTTTCTCTTTTTGCTTAATGATCCTGGTTAAAAAAAGGTCATAACATCACTTAAGGACCACATTGTTTAACAATGTTCCTGTTGTGATGCCTAAGTCCAGGACTACCTATATGGGAATGTTGGGGAAGAGAGAGGGGAGATAATGGCTTTATTGAGTCCAGAGGCTGGAAAGCAGAATGAGGCAAGAGTTTATTGCATACTATATAATTTCCTTGCTATAAAGGCATAGTATTTTATACCAATGTGCAACTGATTCACGATTGACTTGAAGAAATAAAATTCATTTCACTGATTAGGCTACCTTAGGCCTGCTTTAGCATGGTTAGGTTGCATCAAATGCTTGCATTTGGGTGCTGAAAGATGGGTAAAGCAACAGCAAAACCAAGAGTAAAACAGACAATGAGCAATCCTAGTAATGCCATTTCATTCCCACCCCACAAAAAAAACTCCTCTAGTTCCAGGAAAAGTAGCATTAAGCCAGGAAAAAAAACAAAGACTGTTTCACCTTCAAAACAAGGTACTGTAATGGGTGCAGTATAGGTCAAGACCTGATCCAGGAGCAGTGCATGGGATGGGCCCTTACTCTTATTGAAGACCTGAAACTGTACACTAAGTACTGATACAATAATAAATCAGGTAAACAGAGAGAAAAGATGAAACAGCTATTCCCCAAACTGACACACAGTGGAAATGAATGTGAGTGACCTGCCTGAATTAAACAAGATATGTTGTCCAATCCATGATAGTGTTTAGACATTAATAATTTGCTAATTTAATAACAGTCCATTGATAACTTTTGTAAGGTTCACTTCAGTATAATTGAGGATGAAGGCAGTTCATGGACTTTTTTAGACATGTTCTTCTTTGTTTAAAACATTATTAGGATGTTCGTTTTGAGTGAATGTCAAGGGTGTTATTTTATGGAATATATTTTATAGTTCAATTATTAAATGACTTTCCAGACTAAACTAAGCCTAAATTATGTAATTTCAGGTGCAGGATCTGAATTTTTAATCCTTTCTAAAAAGGCAGGGAAAAGGAAGAATTGGACAAGAAACTAGAAAGTATAGCTTAGTATATGGTGGAGATGTAGAGAGTGAAGATGGGAAAATAAAATGCCTTCCAGATATTTTGTTCTATGTCTTCCAAAATCTCATCCACTTGATCTTGTTAGCTGGAGCTGGTAAAAAATCCCAAACAACTAGAGGGCACAAAGTTACTTCCTAAATAAAACTACTTATGCTAATTTTCAGTACTGCAAAAAACTGTTCATTTCATGAACAGTTATATAACCTAAAGTACAAAAAGAGAGAACTCAACAAATCAAAATTGGATCTAGAGAGATTGTGGAAATGATTATTTAATGGAGACAGGTCTATTTTCCTCCCACTGGTTCATAAGAACATAGAACATTTTAAAAACAAAACAAAATCTTCCCATACAAAACCTAGCCTCCAACCATATATAAAACATGCTCCTAAATGTTTCCAATCCCTCATCCCACCCCATCCCCAAGATTGGTTTCCTGGTGTTAAATCAATCAATTGGGAAAATGTTGTAATAATTTCTAGGTCTGTGCAAAAGAACCTCTTTCAAGTATTTAAGGATGTATTGTTTTCAAATTTAGCATTAGCATTAACATTAGATCCTCCTATGCTATGTAGCATATCTGGCCACAAGAGATCTCCAGTATTTTCAGTTTGGGACGAGTACATCAGCGTTTTCCCATATGATATTTAAAGTCTTTAAGTCATCTACGAATGTTTTTTATCATTTATTTTTGAGAGCGTTCTCTTGGTCGTTTGGCATTGAGGGGATGTGGACAATCCGTCTCTTTGCCATCCTGGGAATTCAATTATTTTCCATATGGAGTATATTGTTTGTTTGTTTATTCATGTCAGAAGAAACACAATTAAAATAAGTATGGAGTATATGACCTGCAAGGTGAAGTCTTCTGCATGCAACTATGTTATGTAGTTTGCAGGAGAAACTCTTTGGGCGCACTTCTCCATTAGTAACATGGGCAAAATAGTGAATCTTTAGGATTTGACAAAGACATCTTTGTTGGAACATGTCAAGTCTCTTGTTAATACTCACTGATGCCTTCCAGGTCTCATTGGCATAAATAGTTGTTGGGATCACTATAGGCAACTTTAGCAAGGCAAGCAAATGGAATTTAAGTTTCAGTGATATAGGTGACAAAGACCAGATTTTATTCATCTTCTGGAAAACAGCTGTTGCTTTTCCATTGCAGCATTTGATGTCTGTCTCTGCATTTCCATTTTGTGCAATTACACTACCCAAATAATTTCAGACTATTTTCAAATAGTTGAGACTGCTTCTGAAGTTGAGCCCATCTTTGTCTCTGCAAGTCTGGAAGAAGATGCAGCTGCTTTAACAATGCCAAAATTTTGTCTTCTCCTTAAAATCCAAATCAAGTATTTTGAAAATTTCTGCAGCCCTGATAGTTTCAACATGCTTAGGATGCTGTGCCTTATGAGAGAAAGTTCTTGAATGGGATTTGTATCTGAAGTACATATAGTCCTCGGCTTACATTTAGTGACCTTTTAAATTTACAATGGCACTGAAAAAAGTGACTTCTGACCATTTTTCACACTTCTGACCGTTACAGCCTCCCCATGGTCACCTGATCAACATTCAGATCTTGGCCACTAGTTCATATTTTATGACAGTTGCAGGGTCCCAGGATCATGTGATCACATTTTCAACCTTTGGACAAGCAAAGTCTATGGGGAAGCCAGATTCACTTAACAACCATGTTACTATCTTAACAATTGCAGTGATTCACTTTACAACTACTGTATTTGCAAGAAAAGTCGCAAAATGCGGCAAACTCACTTAACAAATGTTTCACTTGGCAACATAAATTTTGGGCTCAATTGTAGTCAGGGCTTTTTTTCTCGGAGAAAAGGTGGCGGAACTCAAACCTGGCCACGCCCTCATCAAACCCTAGGACCGCCCCTTTAGAGAACAGGAATGCAAGTAAAATTTGGGAGGGGCTATTTCCGGTGTGGGAGGGGCTATTTCCGGTGCGGCCGGCCCGGAAAAAGGTGCCGGAATGCGGTTCCGCCGCGTTCCGTCTGAAAAAAAGCCCTGATTGTAGTTATAACTCAAGGACTATCTGTATTGAAGAAAAAGAAAGATGTGATTGAAAGAATGTACAGTATTCAAAATAAAGAAACTATCCAAATATTTTCCCATATCTGTCCACCCAATCCCCCTTGACACATAGGTTCCTCTTTCTCCCCAGCATACTGAAACATATACTGCATTAGTCTTTGCCTTGCTTAGATTGCTCTTCTTTTCAAATAACCAAATAGAAATGGTTCAATGAGCAGGGAGATTTTTTTTAGGTGTAACAAATCACATTTGTTTGTTCTATTAGTCCTTTTTGATACTGAAATAATTTTTTGAAAGGAATGACTATAAATTAGATTTAGTATAACTTAAGGGAATAAAGGAGGTTGGTGAGTTTACAAGAGAAAGGGGGTGAAAATTGTAATGTATTGAGTTAAATTTATAGAACAGGTTGCTGAGATCTGTTAGGAACGGTTAGCAGACCACGTGGCCTGCTAGCCAGACTTGCTGTCTACAAGACTGTTTATTATGCATTTGAGTAGGAGAATACTGTGCTCTCATTGGCTGACGCCATCCAGATTTGAATATATAAATAGGGGTGGAGCAATGCTTGTTAGTTTCTGTTTTGACTTTCAATAAAGAAGTACTTGTTTCTATTACTGCTTCTTCAATGCTGAACCAAGCAGAAAACAGAACATTGGTGACGAAGGTGGGATCGTGCTGCTGCAATTCGAAGAACTAAGTCACTATGGGGGGAAAGGCCTAGCAAGCACTTGGTCGGAACGGCGTTCCACCACCCCCCACACTCTATCCTGCCAGTACGGAAACGCTGGAGGAGAGTGCTTCCAAGGATCCGCCCTGGAAGTCCCACGGAAGACTGTGCAGCACAAGGCATTGAAAAGGCCGCGAAAGACTCACCATGGTGAAGATAGGAAGACTCTCTGAATTCGATGTCGCTCATCCAGAGAGGTGGAGCTCCTACATCGCAAGAGTGGAAAACTACCTGCAAGTAAACCAAGTTCGAGATGACGGATTGAAGGCCGCAATGCTGCTTGTTTGCGGTCAAGCAACATTCGACATCACAGAGAACTTAGTTGCACCAGCGCTGCTTGAGTCCATTGCGTACGCAGAACTTAAGAAGATGCTCAAAGAACATTTTGAGCCCAAGCTTTCGGTCATCGCTTGGCAGCACGCCTTCGAACAACGAGACCAGCGTCCCGGCGAGTCCGCCGCCGACTTCATAGCTGCTTTTCGCCAAGCTGCACGGCAATGCAAATTCAAAGATTTTGAAGAAAGGCTGTGGGACCACTTAGTTTGTGGTCTAAGGAACTGAGAACTACAACAGAAAATCTTTGCTAAAGAGTCTATCTCATTTCAAGATGCGTTGAGGGAGATAATGGCTGAAGAAGCAGCAGGTGGAGCTGTTAAGGCCTTGCAGCTCTCCAAGAACCCTCCTTGCATGGAGGCCATCTACCAAGAGGACACCGATAGAGTTGAAGACTCCGAATCGGACCATGAAGTCAATCAGTTGCAGCAACCTCCAGAAATAAGGCCTCAATGGCAATCTGACAAGGCAGTTTCTTTCTCTCGTTGCATCGGGTGTGGAGGCCGTCACAAACGGGCTGACTGCCAGTTCCGCACAACAACTTGCCGGGCATGTGGCAAGCAAGGCCACATTGCCGCCATTTGCTTGGGTCGCAGGAAAGAACATTCATCAGAAGAGTTGCCTCGGAAAGGTACCGGGATCCCCAGTCAAAACAGGGTGGGTTTTTGCGTGAGTAGAAGGAGCGTGTTTAGGACAAGCACCCATCGCCCACTCAAGGAGAAGTTACACCTCAAAGTCAAGTTGCAAGGGGTTCCTTCTGACATGGATTTGGACATGGGCTCAGCTCTATCGATAATTTCCCAAAGGACACTTCAGCAAATTTGTAGTCAAAGCGGCAAAAGAGTTAAGCTCAGGCCGTCAAACCTCGTTTTAACCAATTTCCAAAATTCCCGGTAAAGATAAAGGGGGAGGCCACACTCGTGGTGCAGTTCAAGAATTTCAAGGGTCCCTTGGAAGTCATCGTTGAGGGCAACTGCACTAGCCTAATTGGACTCTATTGGTCTGATGCTTTGGGAATTCAAGTGACTGGGTTAAATAGCTTGCAAACGTCAAGCCTCTCAGCGGTGTATAAAGAGTTTGCTGATGTCTTCAGCTCAGAGTTAGGGGCGTACAAAGGGCCTCCAATTGCACTACAGTTAGATCCTTCAATAGCACCGATAAGGATTAAGCCTCGTCGGGTGCCTTTTGCCCTAAAGCAGAGAATCAATGCAGAGCTGGACAAGCTGTTGCAATAAGGAATTTTAGAGCCGGTGGATATCAGTCCATGGGAAACTCCCATTGTCACGCCACTTAAGGCCAACGGAGAAGTCCGCATTTGTGCTGACTATAAATGCACGTTAAACAAAGCTCTCCAGCAGCACTCCTATCCAGTGCCTGTAGTCAGCCACATTTTGGCATCTCTACAGGGAAGTCACATTTTCGCCAAATTAGATTTGGCCCAGGCCTATCAGCAGCTGCCGGTGGACGACACTATGGCTGAGGCCCAAACCATTGTAACCCACTGGGGAGCCTTCAAGGTGCGAAGGTTACAGTTCGGGGTTAATGTAGCCCCTGGCATTTTTCAGAGCGTAATGGAGCGCATGCTCCGCAACATTCCGGGTGTATGCCCATATTTCGATGATATCCTCATAGCTGGGGAATCAGTGAAAAACCTCGCTTTCAGGCTCTGGGTCATCTTGTGGCATTTCCGTGAAGCGGAAGAAAGGAGAAATGCAAAATTGGAGTCATTTCCACAGAATTCCTGGGGTTTTGTATAGATGCCAAAGGCATTCATCCTGCTAAATCTAAGCTCAAAACAATTCAGCAGGCACCCAGGCCCAAGTCTAAGGGAGAGCTTCAGGCCTTCCTGGGACTCCTTAATTTCTATCATGCTTTCCTCTCCCACAAGGCCGCAGTGGCAGAGCCATTACACTGGCTCTTGGACAAGAAGGCCCCATGGACGAGTGTCCACGAGAGGAGTTTTGTAGCAGTTAAAGTGTTGTTGTCATCAAATGCAGTGTTGGCTCATTTCAATGATCAGTTGCCAGTCAGCATCATGTGTGATGCATCCCCATACGGGATCAGAGCTGTGTTAAATCATCTCAGTGCTGATGGGACACAAGTCCCTATAGCCTATTACTCCAGGACTCTTTCTGCTGCAGAATGCAACTACGCACAAATAGATAGGGAAGCATTGGCCATTGTGGCAGGCATAAAAAAGTTTCATGACTTTTTGTATGGCTGCCACTTCACAGTCTTCATTGACCACAAGCCGCTTCTGGGGTTGTTCACTACAAACAAGCAGACACCCCAGATTATCTCTCCTAGAATGTTGAGGTGGTCAATATTCTTATCTGCTTATGATTATTGTCTGGTTCACAAACTGGGTAAAGAAATGGGCCATGAAAACGGTCTTAGTAGGTTGCCTCTACAACTATTAGAATCAGATCCTGCTCCAGCTAACCACATCCTGGCTATCCAGGATTTGACGGAGTCTCCCCTTAATGCAGTGGATGTTGCTGCAGAAACAGTTTCTGACAACACGTTGAGCCACGTGTTAAACTGTGTGCTCACAGGATGGCCGGAAACATGTCCTGGCCCTGACTTTCAGAGTTTCTGGAAAAGTAAGCATGAGTTATCCACCTTTAAGGGTTGCATTTTGTGGAGCAGTAGGGTAGTAATCCCGATCTCACTGAGGACTAGAGTCCTTGATTCTCTGCATGAGGGACATCCGGGAATAGTCCCGATGAAGACGCTCACATGTAGCTACTCTGGTGACCTGGGCTCGATAAAGACATTGAGGCCTAGGTCCACAGGTGCCTCATTTGCCAGCAGTCAAGGCCAGAAATGCCACATGCTCCTGTGCATAGATGGGAGACCACACAAGCCCCTTGGTCAAGGATTCATATTGATTTTGCTGGCCCCTTTCAGGGGCAACTCTTCCTCATTGTTGTGGACAGTCACTCCAAGTGGCTAGAGGTCATTCCGGTGTCCACTATGATGACTGCCAGGACCATCCAGGTTTTGCGCAGCATCTTTGCAACGCATGGGCTCCCAGATGTCATAGTCTCAGACAATGGGGCTCAATTTACTTCTGCAGAGGTTCAGTCCTTCTTAAGGGCAAATATGATTAGGCATGCCACTTTGGCTCCCTTCCACCCGGCCTCTAACGGCCAAGCGGAACGCATGGTCAGAACAACCAAGGAATCCTTGAAGAGGATCACCAAGGGGCTGAGAGAGATGAAACGTCGGAAAAGACGCCTAGAGAGCAGTTGGAGGGCCAGCCGTACCGAATCCGATCGAGCACAGGCAAGGATACATCTTAGATCCTACCTTGTGGCGTTGAGGGAGGCTAGGACTAACTACTATGCCTCACTCATCGCGTCATCAGATAATCGCCCTGCCGCCCTCTTCAGGGTGACCCG
>NW_015387562.1:145501-162109 GCF_001527695.2 Protobothrops mucrosquamatus
AAGCGGGTCTGACCTAGGGTGAATTTTAAATAGGGACAATTTTAAGGATTTTAACAAGACACAGCGACAAATATTTGGTTTTTAATTGGCTTTTAGAGGGGAAATGTTTTATATTGTTTTAACATGCTGTGAGCCGCCCTGAGTCCCATGGGGAGAAGGGCGGCATATAAGTTGTGATAAATAAATAAATAAATAAATAAATAAATAAATAAATAAATAAATAAATAAATAAATAAATGGCAATTGGCACCACAGGTTGGTAGATTTCCTACTCTGCCAACGCACAACTCCCTGCACTTCTATGGGAAAGATCCCAGCTGAATTAAGATGGGGGTGCCGTCTGATCATAAAGCTGGATCGCTTACATCCAGACAGGGTCACTTCACAAGTGCCGCAGCCTAAGGCAACGAGGCACTTGCAAGTGGGTGATCCAGTTTGGGTGCACAACTATGGACAAGGGGCACTGTGGTGGTAGTTGTGGTTTGCAAGATGTCAGGGCCGCTCTCATACGAAGTGGCCCTGGAAGACAGTTGTGTGCTCCGCAGGCACATTGACCAGCTGCGTTGGAGGTTACCACGCCACTCTTCCGCTCCTGGCTCTTTTCTCAGGGGGGAGGAGGAACATGATTGCGATCGTGCATCTGAGTCTCTCAGCGAAAGCAGGACCTTGCGATCGCCGAATGGGGGTTTTGCCAATGAGGCTGCTCCTAACTCAGGCACTGTGCCCATGGGACATTGCTCTCAATCGGCTTTTCACGCCGATCCAGTGGATTCTACTCCACCACGGAACTCTGGCTCAGGCCTATCGGAACAGGCCAGCCACAGGGAAATGGAAAAAGGCTTGGGTCTACTGGAACAGGCCAGCTTACACGAATCAGGTTTACCCGTGTTGGACGCGTCACACAGCCCCGATCTGCCGAGCCTGGCAGGCGAGCTTGCAGATCAGGAGCTAGCGACAGCTCTGAGACGTTCGGAGTGGGCGAAAGGCCCACCAAAATATTTAAAGGACTACGTAAGGTTTTTGTCAATGCAAACTTAAAATGCTTATGTATTTTTAGTGCAAACTTAAATGCTTATGTATGTTTCCTTGAAAATTGAATGCTTATGTGCTTTCTTAAAAACTTAAATGCTGTCTATAAGACTGTTTATTATGCATTTGAGTGGGAGAATACTGTGCTCTCATTGGCTGACACCGCCCAGAGTTGAATGTATAAATAGGAGTGGAGCAATATTTGTTAGTTTCTGTTTTGACCTTCAATAAAGAAGTACTTGTTTCTATTACTGCCTCTTCAATGCTGAACCAAGCAGAAAACAGAACAAAAATAATATTGATTGCAAAGACCTCCTATAGTACAGTAGGCCATCTCTATTGCCTGCTACTCATTAATGTCATAAAATGAAAGGATGTATTAAACACTTTTGAAATGGTTCACCTAATCTGCCCCTGCCCCCAAGGGATTCTCCATAGCTCATTCAGCTTATAAACTAATTCTGATTCTACAAACACATTCATACACTCTTAGCCTTACGGGAGAATCTGAAGTTTTTAAACATAAGGCCCAATATTCAGAAATATAGACTACATAATACAAAAAGGGGTATCTTTTACAATTTAGTCAGTAATCTTACCTTGAATAAAACTAACACTATTAGTGTAAAGAAGTGGTTAATGTGTCAGACCATAATCAGAGAGAGTTAGGATCAAATATAATTTAATTATCTTGCAGCTTAACCTATCTCAAAGGGCTATTCTAAAGATAATTTTCATGGCAGGAGGATCAACATGATTGCAATCTGACCTGCAGAAGATAGTAGAAATAAATGACATGGGAGAACTTGTTATTGCTTAAAGTTAGCATTTGTTTAAGGAAATTACAGTGTGATTCAATTACAATGTGATTATTTATGGCAGAATACATCATCTTTGCTAAGACTGTAAGAATGATTACTATTACTAGAGGTATTGCTACATTTAAAGTTAAAGATTATAGATATTATGGAATATACGTTTAATATCAATGCTTCCCATTTTCCTTTCTTCTTTATACTGCAGTATAGAACTTTCATCATTTCCTTGGAATACTATGATTTAAAAGACAATCCATCTGCTGTATCATAATTATTTTGGCATTTTATTTATGTAGTTCTGAGCTTGGTGGCTTTCTTGTGAATATTTCATTACCAAACACGGTAACATTATCAGTGGCCTGATGATGTTACCTGGTTTGCTAATAAAACATCTCCCAAAAGACTAGCAAGCTCAGAGAGCACCAAGGACCCCTCAGTTCAATTTTGGTTACAAATATTCTCTTCTAGCTAGAACCTTTTAGAGCTAGATGCAGTAAGTATAAAATCCATAACAAATCAAGTGATACAATATTTGTTCTTTGGTCTTCAAGATAGCAGCACACCACATATATTGCAAACAAAATCATTTTTGCCAGCTAGAAGTCAGCAAAGATTTGGCAAAACAATGTCAGAGTAGATACAAAAAGTCAGAATCCAGGAAGAATGCAAAAGAAAGCTAAAGGGAAAAGAACAAATCCCCAATGTATTAGGTTGAATTAGCTCTGAAGGAATGTTTCAGTTCAACAAAGCTACAGTCAAATCAAAACATCAAAGCATATTTGCAAATCTAAGTGAGAATCTATCAAGCCCCTAACAACAGAATATAATCCAAAAAGACAGATTCACAGTAAGTCTCATTAGTTAGGCCTCTTGTCAAGAAGATAAGGGATTAACATACAGAATCCTGGAAACTGATCTGTAGTGTTCATTGATTTGTGAATTCATTAGTCAGTTGAATTTATGTTCTCCCAGAGTTCAGGACCAGAGTTAACTTTCCTTTCCCAGATATGACTGACCCTGAAATATGTTCACTGCTGGTAATGTTTTGAGATACTCCCATTTTCCCCAGCCATAGAAATCACTATTACAGGAACCATTTCAAAGCAATAAATCAAATCAGGTGATTTTAAAGATGTTCAGATTGCTTTGTTAATTCAATGATTTTTTTTCCTGTAGTTCGTGGTATTATTACAAGAGAGAGAGAGAGAAATAAAGAAATAGAGATAGATGGGTGATACTGAGGTGGATTGAATAGTATGATGGGTTTTTTGACATTGACTGTGAGCAATTGGCCAATAAGTTATGAGATCATTAAGATTTTATAAAAGAATCATGTAGAATGGAGGAGGAGGAAGGGGAGCAAAAAGGCTCCTTTCCTCAGTCTATAAAGACCAGTTCCATCAGTTGCATTGTATACTAAGATAATAAATTATATTATCTTAAAACAATTCCATATACATTCTAATGCATATAGAAAAAGGTAAGAAGTCATGATATTGCATAGCTATGATTTTGCTTTCCAGTTAATATGAATGATCAAATATAATAGCCAAATTAGCCCTGAAAGTTCATTTCACTAACCTATGCTTCATGTGGTAGAAAACAAAAGAAAGCTGCACAGCAATCCAGATAATGAGCACCTGCAGAGTACACAAAATAGCACAACGTAATTTGCTCTGCTTTAAAAAATAAAAATAAAAGAGTGAGTTTTAGAACTTCTAAGCACCAAATTTATCTTGCAAAATTGGCTGCCAGCTGAGTAGCTCAAGGCTAGCCTTAAAACATCATATGAGTTAGTAACAAGTCTGTTGATCTCCATCCAGAACAAGTACCCAAACATAGAAATGGAAGGAAATAGTCCTGAAATATTTTAAACCAACTTATATTGAATTAAAAAAGAAAAAGACATGAAGGAGAAAACAAGCAAACAATTTAAAGTGAGGAAAACCCCAGGGATGTGACTTTAGTCTAAATAAAATGTATTATGGGTGATTACAAGGTCAACCAGATATTTAAACTGGGTTTGGCATTTTTATCCAGGTATGGAGTCCTTCCCAGAGAGCATTGCAGCATGTAAGCTGTTCCAAGTAAAGCTGCCTTTTGCAATTGGCCGATGGTGATTTTGTCAATGCTGTTGGTGCTCAAGTGATGCTCCAAATGTTTTGGAATTGTACTTAGAATGCCTATTACTATTAATACTATTTTTGCTTTTTTTTTCCCCACAGTTATACTGCTTCTATTTGCAGGTCTTTATATTTTGCGAGTTTTGCCAATTCTTTCCAAAATCTTTCCTTATACTAAATCAGATTGGTTAGTCCATTTAACTCAATGTCACTTACATTGAATAGCCGTAATTCAAAGAAAAATTTCTTAGGATATTCCTGGAATGGCAAATGGGAGAGGGGGCTTGCATGGAAAGCAGATGTTCTTTTACTGAAATATGGATCCTTATCTACAAAGTGAAACACAAAACAACCTTGGAGGAGGCAGCCAATGGATTTTGTTAGCAACATTGCTAAAGTGAAAGTGATTAATGCTAAGATTTATGATTCCAGCAAAGATATTATAACATCCAATAATTTTTGAAGGATTAGTTTGGGTTCAACTATGCATTGTATAGGACAAAAATTGAAGCAATACCTTCTGGTAAAACCTGAAGAGTTTTATATATATAATATATATATTATTCTTTACTCATGGATGAAATGCATTTCTCAGTCATTGCACTTTTTAATTCATGTTGCATACTTCCATTTATTTGACAATGCCCTGGGCTAATGTGATTTTGAAGGTGTAAAACTTTCCCTCCATCCTCATTTTTTTTTCCAGTACATCTTAAACATTTTGCACAATTTGAAAGTCAATCTATGAAAGAGTAAAAGTTAAACTTTGTGGGCTATTGGTATTTAAATTGACATATAAAATAGCTGCCCAGAAATATATTTTTCCCAGTTTCAGAATATGTTAATCCCCAACCATAAACTATCTACCAAGCCACTTCCACTGTATCCTTCATACCTTTTCTTTTGCAAAGCCTTTATAACACTCACTTTATTTTATGTAATCAGACAACTATCTCCTTGACTTGTTGACATGGATAATTCTTCCATCTCTCCATTCTTCTCAACCCAACCCCACAAAACCTTATCCCACTTAAGAAAAAACCCAAAGGTAATATTGATTCTCAAAAGAAAAGGCATTGTTCCACATGCTTGATTAATTACATTAGTTTTCTAACATAGTATTTCTATCATTCTTGTTTTGTTTTGTTTTATTCATATACTGATTACACCCCTTGGTTATTCAAGTCTTGAAGCTCTATGGCCATTTCTCAATATACATCTTAAAAGCATAAAATATAAACATTACCTTAAACTTAGAACATTAAAAAATTGTACAGAATAGTAACTTTGATTGCAGTATAAGGTATTGATATGATTCAGACATCACATGGTGCACTTGCTTTTAGTCATGGGGAAAAAGCATTTTGCTCTTCAGACTTCACATCTTGCAAAATCTTCTTTTCAAAATTATTTTGAAACAAATATATATGAATAATGCTTGTTTTGGGAACCCTTAATCTATTTTCAGACTTTGCCTTCCTATTCCTATCATCTAGAGCATTACAGAAATTAGAAGATAACTAGACCCAAGTGCAAACTCATGCCATGTCATGTTTAGTGAGAAAGATGGGTTGGTTATAGTACATACTATTTCTGATGCCACATCAAAGCTGCAACCAACCCTTTCATAGTTGTTATTATACTGTGTTTCTTTACACCAGGGGTCTTCAAACTTGGCCCTTTTATGACTTGTGGACTTCAACTCCCAGAATTCCTCAGCCAGCATGGCTGGCTGAGGAATTCTGGGAGTTGAAGTCCACAAGTCATAAAAGGGCCAAGTTTGAAGACCCCTGCCTTACACCATGTATGAAGAAGAGGTAAAATAGTTTTGCGAACTCCTTATAGTTCATTCATCATCTTCTCCATTGCATGTATGGGGATAGAACTATTTACAATAAACTCAATTTATTATACTGTTTCTCTAATTTGTTTAAAGATTAATGTGAAGAAAGAAAAAAGATCTATCATTCCAATGAAATTGGAATGGGCACAGAACTATTTTACTGCTTGCTAAATAAATGTTTCTCATTACTCTCTATTTATTAGCATTATTCAAACCTCCTTGAAAGCAAATGTTGCTCTTGAAAGCAAATGTTGAACTGGTCCAGTTTTGATTGTGAAGCAGCATAACCTTTAGCTACTTCAGTTTTTTGAGTTTGTACTATTTTCTTGATAGGCTGTTGTGCACCAATTTCCATTTATATTTGTAAACTTTCTTTGCTACCACTTCTACTTTTTTCTCAGAAAAAAATTCTAGAATAATTTGATTGCAAGCATAATGACCCCCTAGCAACCTTCCTAAATGATCTTAGAATGAAATCGAAATTGTGAAAAGATCTGATATCATAAATGATATTGTAACTTTGAGAGAAAACATGTGACGAAATATGAAAATGCTGCAATAATACCATTAAATAGTACCTATGTTTTCTTCTTTTTCTCTATTTTATGATTAATGAAAACCAGTAATATTTCAGCCCTACAATCCATGTCCCCAGAGGCTGGGGGAGATGTGATAGCAGTTGGCAAAGGCAAAAATGAAGAGTGATGATGAGATGAATGTTTAACACTAGATTTATGGCATTATATTGCCTTGGAGAAAGATGTCTCACACATCTGTCAATAAAAATGTCACTAACATAACAGAGAGGCTGACAAATTCTAAAAATATTCATTTGTCTAACAAAAAAAATCAATGCTCAAAACAAAACAAAAAGAGAGGAGCATGGGACAGCATACGGAAGTAAGATCTCATCTTCTGAAAATATCTGGACTTATTATAATTGATGGAACTGTCACAATCACAGCTAAATACCAAAGATATTTCAGAGTTCACTCTCTGAAGCTCTGACTCCATTCCCCTAATTCACTAACAAGAAAGAAAAATCTCAAGATAAGCCTTTAAGATTGTATATTGATCTAAATGTAAGCTATAAATAAAACATTAACATTCTTCATATCATCAATTCAAAAGTAACAACAGGTTGATATAGCGGGTTTGTACATTCCTATCCAGATTCCTGGAAGAATTAATTAATATTGCTAATTTTTAATAGCAATTGATGTAAGTCTGCTTCCAGAATTATAAAATGGAACTATTTAGAGTCTGAAAACCAAGAGACTTGAAACCTTCTAAAAAGGATGCTGGGTAAGAAGGCTGAAACTAAAAATTAAAGGTGGCCTTAGCACCAGCCTAGGAGCTTATGGGCCAAGCAGAAGCTTTTGAAGGAATGTCTGAGAAATCTGAACATATCTCAAAGAGGCCTAAGAGGGAAACTTTGAGAATAAGCTCCTAATTTGCATACATTGGCATTTTGTGTTTACAGCAAAATATGAAAAAGGCTTCTATTGAAAGAGAGAGCAAGCTTCAGGGTTTTTTTTAGTTTTTTTCTTCCAATTTTTCACCTCATGTTCAATTACTTCAATTACCTTCCTTTCTCTCTCATAGTGTTTTGCCTTCATCTTGAGGCAAAACCAGACATGTCAAACTCGCGACGTCACATGACGTCGCGCAACGTATCGGAGCTTTTTTGCTGTTGCCGGCAATGGGGTGGGCGTGGCTTCGGTATGATGAAACCGGCCCGCGGGCCGGCAGTTTGAAACCCCTGCCTTATACCCAGCACTGTGCATTAAGATTACTCTGTATCTAAAATGGGCTATTTAAGTGCTCATAGAATATAAATTTACACATATGTCTCCGTCTTTGGTCAACAGAGACATGAATATCGCTTATACTGCATGTCATCTATGATTCAACCTAAAACTTCTTCACGGTCAAGACTGACCAAACACAAGACCCATTTAATTGGCAAAATAAAGAATGCATGAATCCTGAGATATATATTTTAAAAATCACATATAGACTAACAGAAGTTTAAAGAAAAATGTCAGACTATTTTGCATTGCACATATAGCTTCTCATGACCAGAATTTATATCAAAATCAGCAAAAGATGTTCCATCAAAAAACCTTTAGTCATGCAGAATGTCTTTCAAGCAGTCCTTTTCTTCATGTATGCCTGATGGTTTAAGTGTCAAGCAGCATCAACCAAAAGTAAAAACCAAAGGCAATTTCAGAATTTTTTTCCTGTCGGCTCTTTAGTAAGGCAGCCTCATGCCATGTGGCATAGAGAAACCATCTCAGGCTTCCTAAACTATCAGTTGCGACAATTAAGGCCCATTCTAGCTGAGATGTGTAACAACGCCATAGAGTGGAATCATGAGCCAGGGAAATAAGTCTCCATGACAACCAGAGCAAATGTGTTGCTGAAATGGACTCTTATTCCATGTTTGGCAGAAGATTGGCATTAGCAACTTTTCCCTTTCTGCCTTTGGTATAAGGTTGTGTGTTCTTTGTATAGGATTTGGTTATACATGCATCTTTAAGAGAGCTAGACTTACATACTTGTGAATTAATAAAAAGTGAAAAAGGAACATAGATTTTTAGAAAGCTCTTATCACATTTGATATACTTTATTATTTATAAAACTTTTAAGGCCTCTATTCAGGATGACATAGAAGATAAAACATATAAACAGAAAATTAGAAAATTAATAAACCTCTATGATAATAAAAAATATCCTACCCAAAATATTAAGTGGGTTTCTTTGTTAATGATTTATAGCAGAATAACAGAATGAGAGGTCTTATTGGAAGTCTTCTAGTCCAATCTCCTGCTCAGGCAGGAAATCCTATACCATTTCAGACAAATGGTTCTCCAATCTCTTTAAAACCTCCAGTGTTGGAGCATTCACAACTTCTGGAGGCAAGTCATTCCACTGATTATTGTTCTAACTGTCAGGATATTTCTCCTTAGTTCTAGGTTGGTTCTCTCCTTGATTAGTTTCCATCCATTGCTTCTTGTCCTGCCTTCAGGTGCTTTGGAGAATAGGTTGCCCCCTCATCCTTGTGACAGCCCCTAAGATATTGGAACACTACTATCATGTCACCCCTAATCCTTCTTTTCATTAAACTAGACATACCCAGTTCCTGCAACTGTTCTTCATATGTTTTAGCGTCCAATCCCCTAATCATCTTTGCTTCCCTTCTCTGTACTCTTGCTATAATTTCAATATCTTTTTTATATTCCGGTAACCAACATCTTATAACATCATCCAGCTATCACTGTAACAATAAATCATTAATAAGACAGACTGTAGCTCATCATAGCAATGGCTGGGTGATGCTGTAATATGCTATAAATCACCAGCAACAGAACCTTTACAAATCAGACACCATTGCAGTTCCATAGAAGCACAAGGAGGCTCATAGCAGAGTAAATTCATGCTCAGAATTTTCTTAGGGATTACAGGTAGTCCTTCATTTATGACTAACTGAGCTTGGAATTATGATGATAAATCATCACAGGTATAAATTCAGCCACCCGCGTGACAAGAAGTAATTTTCTAGCCTTTTTCACAGCAAACACCATGGATGTTAAAAGAACCCATTAATTCAATAGGAATATTTTGCCAAAAACCAGCAAAAAATGCTTGAAATGACAAAATATATTGCAAATTGCAGTCATGTGATGGCAGAACACTGTGACTAGATGTAAAGCTGTCCTGCCCCACATACAGTCATGTGAT
The DNA here is from genome assembly GCF_001527695.2 of Protobothrops mucrosquamatus. Lineage (NCBI taxonomy): Eukaryota > Metazoa > Chordata > Lepidosauria > Squamata > Viperidae > Protobothrops > Protobothrops mucrosquamatus. The sequence goes on from NW_015387562.1 coordinate 155,059, forward strand.
TATGAGGGGGCAGCACACAATTTACAATGAGCATTTCATGGTCACTGTAACTTTAAATGATTGTAAAACAACTGGTCATTAAGCAAGGACTATCAGTACAACAAACCACCATTGGTAGTATGTTCATGAACTAAACAGCATTTATAGAAAAGCCTTTCCCCCTTATGCCACCAATCTCGTTTGCAAAATTTAACATGTGAATAAGCAGGGATAGGTGGTGACAGACAGTCAGGTAACATGTCCTCAAACTATTTAAAGTTCTGTGAATAAAATCCACATTTCACTTGAGCTTGGTAACATTCTTGTGGTAGGTCAGGGTTCAAGCCATATATGAAACTGATAGTTTCAAATGATCCTGAAAGAATTTGATTTTCATAAAACGAAGTTGTCAGATCTTATTGTTGTAAGTATATGATGTTACTGGACCATCTGTACTACTCAAGATAGAGTGAATAATGTATTGCGCAGAGAAAATTAACCCAACATTAATATATGAAAGTTATTTTAAAATCTACATAGATATCAATTCGTGTGGAGAAGAAACCATGCTTGACTAAATCAAATATAAATCTAACTGAATGGGAAGCACTGCAATATATCTGAAAGGGATTGTATGGATTTTGAAAGTGACTAAATCTAGTCCACTCTAGCTACAGAATCCCCCTCTTTAATCATCTTGTATATCTGTACTTACTGAGTTCCATATTCCGGTCATTGTTCTATAAATAGATTGGAAATTATGTTCTCCTGTGATGAAGAAGATAAAATGATTCACTGCATTTGCAATGATGATCGGTTACTTTACCAGCCAAGGGCAAATAAGATTAAAACAGAACTCCATATAAGAAGAGAATGGAATCATTCATCTTCAAAAACTAATGAAGATAGATATGGAATAAAGTGTAGCTCCATACTGTTAGCAATTTTATTAAATTATGGAGGAATATAATGAGTTCTAACCAATTAAATTTCCATGTGCATAATTAATATCTTCCCTCAGCTCTTCAAAAGATAGAGCACAAGCAAGCTTTGATACAGAAGTTTTACATGAATCTTTTTCTTTTCTAAATGAATTAAACTGGATGGCCTTGTCCTTTATCCCTACCCTATCATTACAGGTACAAATACACTGCACATGTTCTCAGTTAGTTACAAGGTTATCTCTTTGTTATATGGTAAAGTGGTTTAACAGATACTAAATGGAATGCACATGAACAAATGTGTCCAGTGTTATCATTTTTACTTGTGCTCAGATGAACATGGATTCTAGACCACTTTTATATGAGCAGTCATGCATTCCTCAATTTTTTTTTCTACAAAAAGAATCACACTCAGTGATTCTTCTTGTGTCATATGAAAATTTCTTAGAATTCTCTTCTACTCTGTTTTCTAGAAGACAATATGATCTTTGTAATTGACTGAGACAGATAAAGCATGGAAAGACTTTACACACTACTGTTCTCGTAGGCAAATTAAGCTCTGTCTTTTATACAGAATCAAAAACAGTATTCCTTTGGTCTCTTCACTTCTCTTTAAGAACAAAATGGAAGCTTGTCAACTATTCACTGAGTTGCTATACATCTCATCATAGCCTGCAACTTTTATGAATGCTCACTGGTTTGTCCTGTAGCTTAGTAACTGACATTTTATCAGCATCTTATCATAGCAATGGGGGTGGGGGTATAATCAAGAAACCACATATATTTTCTTAATCCCTTTTAGACTGAAAATTGTTTATTTTAGATGACAATTTCACAGAAACCGTAGTAAAAACTCTAAAATAAGCTTAATAAAATTGTTAAACTATATTCATTTGCAAAAATAGGGCAGGAAGGAGGGAAGGAAGGAAGGAAGGAAGGAAGGAAGGAAGGAAGGAAGGAAGGAAGGAAGGAAGGAAGGAAGGAAGGAAGGAAGGAAGGAAGGAAGCGTTTAGTAACTCATACACTAAATGGAAATTACTGCTTTACCGTGCAAGAAGTGGTTACACATATTCAAGTGATAATTGCAGAAGACAGCGCTGCAAATGTAAACATCATTGATGAGACTAATATTATTTACCAAAGAGCCAATGTTAGAGAAACATTTCAGTTTATTATAGTTAACTTGTTTATGTTACTAATTTCAACTGTTTGTTTTATAATGAAGTGGGCCCAGGTATACTTCAATTGTTCTTAATTGAAGCATTAACTTAAAAATTGAGTGGCTAGAATATTTTACCAAAATATATTGGATAAGATCCAGTCTAAGTTAGCTGCACTTTGTTCTAACTGAGACTAATGTAATGAAATGTAACTACCTTTTCCCATTTAAATCAGTAGTAACTAGGGAAGTCAGAAAAGAGGGAGTGTAGCCCACAGCTGCATAGTAGATAGAACAAGAGGCTCAGAAGGGACTTTCCCTAAGTTATTGGGCTATAAAGGTACAGCAAATGAATTGTACTTTCAGGACTTGCAAAATTCTGTTAATATGGCTTTACAATAAAATAGAATTAATTTATCTGGCTGGGTTTCCTGTTTGGTCTACTTGGTAAGGCTGATATCAGTCTTGCAAGTCTGAAAGTTCATTCTCCTGCTGTCACCTTTACAGGCCAATAACTTAGGGAGTGTCCCTCCTGAGCCTTTTGCTCCACCCACAATGCAGCTGAAGGTATGCTCTTTATCTGATTGTTCCCTAGGCAGCATCCTTCTCCGGGTCTCCCATTCCCACATTCCATTACACAGCACCACCTACTCCAATAATTGGTGTCAAGTAAATTCAACATAACTGCAAACATAACTGCAAAGTGCTATGTCAATTGGCAGGATCCATTCTAACATATGGTAGTTCTCAAATATATAGATACATATACATACAAACATACAGATAGAGGAAGAGAGAGAGAGGAGGAAGGGAGAGAGAGAGAGAGAGAGAGAGAGAGAGAGAGAGAGAGAGAGAGAGAGAGAGAGAGAGAGAGAGAGAATATTCATGGTTAACGTATAGTTAAGGCTGGATATCTGCTATTGACAAGCCATGGAGTTATGATGGAGGAATAGATGAATGGATGAAAGAGCACGGTATTTTTAAAGGGCACAGGAACCAGTCCAAACAATTGCCATATTGCTGCTATGGGCATGTCTGATAAGCCAGACTCTGACTTGGAGAAACAAGGTTTGAGAGCTTTTGATCTTATAGGAGCCGGTGAACTTTCAGGTGAAGCTCAGAAAAAAATAGGTCATATTGGCATATTCAATTTAGAAGAGGTCTCAACTTCCTGCTGTAGAGGCCCCTGAGCAGGCTGAGTTAGAACCTGAGTAGGAAAACATCCTTAGCCCTTCCAAATGCCAAAGGTTCCAGCAAACAGGGCAAAGATCTTCAATGAGGTTCCTTGAAAGACAGATGGATTGGTACATTTAGATCTAATTCCTGGATATTGGATTTGTCTGCACTGAACTTTGAATTCTGAAATTTTATAATTTCTTTTTCCTGAACTCTTACATTCCAGTGGCAAAATTTGCAACGACCATAAAGACTTTTTGTCTAAGGTGGCCTCTTAACTTATAAATGTTGGCACAGAACAAATGCAAAAGAAGCACATGGCATTGATTACTAACATGCATGATAGAAAAAAGGGAAACACTTGCCTTTCCAATATAATATATGATGAACAAACACTGAGATATGTAAATGTAAAATATTGTGTAGAACTCTGAGATGCCTACTAGGTTTTAGAGTCCCAATTGCTTTCTATACAGTTATCCAGGAAGAATAGTTTGTTGTAGGAGATAACCTCTTCTACTTGTCTAAAACAGGTGAACGTACATAGATAATGTCCACATACAACTGGTTATATTACAAATAAATTTCAAGCAACTTGTAAGCAAGGAATACAATGCAGTGCGAATAGAGCAGATGTGACTACTGTGGATATTCCGAATATTAATTACCAAAAGAAAAAACACTGAAGCAGCTGTTAAATATGCAGAGTATTAGGTTTTGCCAAGAGCATGAAATCAAATTCTATACATTTGTGCATGGTAATAAAAATGGCCTGCCTGGAAATTAACATCAAACACATATGATAAAATTGATTCTCCTTCTGTAACGGCTACAAAGAAGGTGTCTAATGCGTAGGCCAATGTAACATAGTATTACTGGGTTCTGTTCTGAAGCCAAGAATGGTATTAGAACATTTTGGTAAATGCAAATGATACAAATTGAATCTTATCAGCATAGAACTTACATGTTCATTTTTTTTATTAGTATTGCTATAACTAGTGTTCTACTGAACTATTCCCTTCCAGTTATGAATAGAATGCAGGAATAAGAATTCCTTTTTAAAATTCTCAGTGGAGAAATCAGGAAAACAAGAAAAAGATCCTCTTCATTTGTGAGTCATAGCCAAAAAATGGGATGCTGTCTATTTTGTACAAAAATCTACAGCAGCATACTTCCTGGGGAGTTCTCCTTTTTTATTGTATTGTCACCTGATCATTCATGGAAGTAAAAAAATACAAAAGGAATCCCCCACACCACAAAAGCAAGTATACAAGTGAGGAATCTTGTACAGTTCAAGAACAGGTAGACCCTTCTTATCTGCAAACTAAGAAACTCTCTCCTGCCCTCAACATAATTTTTAAAAGCAGAAATATCCTTTCCTTGTTTTGCAAGAAATAAAAATTTCTCAGATACAAAGAGCAAGATTTGACCCAACTTTAATTATACCGTAGCTGTTAGAACAGGGCTGCAGAATATTTTTCGAACTAAGGGCTGGGCTTGATGTTTCATTTAATGATTCAGTGTTACCTTCATGAGTGGGACCCAGAGAAAAAATATATCAATATCTTCTCCTGTTTTAACATGAAATCTTAAATTTTGAGCAATTTTTCTGTAGCACTGAGAGAACTGGAAAAGCACATTTAATTCTGGTGCCTCAGGTTAGATACCTCTATCTTAGTACCTATAGATACAGCTTAAATATACAATTTAGATCTGTGGTGTTACTAACTACACCCATTTTTCGGGTCCTGGTGAATAGTTATTTTCTTGAATGACAGGTTTGCAGCAGATGAACAATATGTTAATTGACTGTCTGCATGTGCACTGCAGAACACCAATTCTTCCTAAATATTTCATGGCACTAATTGGTAATGGCTAGAATTATAGAGAGCACCATCTCTATTTCTGGATATAGGTTTTCTTGACACAGATGTTTTTCCTCCTGCTATCCCTATAATGAGTACTTCACTTTGTGTATGAGTGCACATATGATGTCAGTATGGAAATGATAAGGAGGGTTGCTAGGAAACTACAGCTTGTTGACATGAACCTTACCACATTTGGAAAGTAATTCATACAGAATTCTAAAATGACAGGTTTTCCAGATATTTGAACAGTCAAGTATGACTTGCTTGGTCTCTGCTGAAAATTTGAAACACATCGTTTTTATTGTCGGCATCAGTCTCTATTATCATACTGTTCTATATTCTATAAGAGCCATGGTAGCATAGTGGTTAGAATGCAGTACTGCAGGCTAACTCTGCTCACAGCCAGGAGTTTGATCCTGACCAGCTCAAGGTTGATTCAGTCTTCCATCCTTCTGAGATCAGTAAAATGAGGACCCAGATTACTGAGCCAGAATTCTGGGAGTTGAAGTCCACAAGTCATAAAAGAGCCAAGGTTGCCTACCCCTGTCCTATACTAACAAATCCTGTTCCAGAAGCAGGTGACTGTTATGGCTAGGAGGGCTTTTGCACAGCTTCAGGTTGTGTGTCTTTTGTGCATATTCCTGGATTGGGAGGTTCTGCTTACAGACACTCATGTCCTAGTCACCTCCAGATTGATCTGTTGTAATGTGTTCTGCATGGGCATGCCTTGAAGAGTATTTAAAACCTATAGCTGATGCAGAATGCAGCAGCATGGGCAGTTATGTGTGCTCCTAGGATAGCACATATTACATCTCTGCTCAGGAGTTGCATTGGTTACCAGTTTGCTTTTGCATCTAAGTCAAGGTGCCGGTTTTAACCTTTAAAGTCTTCCATGGCATGGAACTGGCTTATCTGAGGGACTCCCTTTCCCCAGTTACATCAGCCCAGCTCATTAGATCCAGTAGAGATGGCATGGTGTGGGTACTATCTGCCTACATTTGCTGGATCCTAGGTGGTAAGCCTTTTCTGTCATGGTGCCCCCCATTGGAACATTCTCCCTCTCAACATTAGGTCAGGTCCATCCCTTTTCATGTTTCAGAAGTCCCTCAAGATCTGGTTATGCCAGGGGAATCAGAGACTTGCTTAGATGGCTCCACATTGGGGATAAACCCATTCTCTCTGTGCTAGGGATTTGTACATTTTTTTAGTTTTAAATATTTTTTATTTTAAGGTTGCTTTTTATATTTTTAGAAATCTGTTTTCATATATGCATTGTTTTTATTAATTGTTCTATGTCACCCAGAGTCATTTCTCATGAGTGGGTAGCCACATAAGATTGATTAATAAATAAATAAAGAACACTGTTGTTGCATTGAACTGATGAATTCCTGAAAAAAATGAGAGTTGAGATAGTTAAAGAACAAAAGACAAACACTGTATGGATGTGATGGAAGCAAAAATGATTGCTTCCATCACATCCATACAGAATGAAGGAGGTATGGAGAAGGATGACATATAAACTAGATGTTTATATTTCTGTTTTCCTATTTCATGTGTTTAATTTTTTTTACTTATTCTTTTCTTACTCACTTTCTATATTTTGCATTACATTCATGCCTTGTTTAGCATATTTATTTTTATTTTATTTATTTTTATTTATTATTCGAATTTATATCCCGCCCTTCTCCTTGCGGACTCAGGGCGGCTGACAATCAATTAAAAACACCAGTAACATCACAAAATTAAAATTAATTAAAATGAAATATTTAACTTGTCTGATTAAAATATGATTAAAAACCCCTCTAAAAACCCCTCTTAAAAATTACCCTAGGCCAGTCCCGCTTGTTGGAATAGCCATGTCTTGAGGGCGCGGCGGAAGGAAGGGAGATCAGGGATCACCCTGATCTCTGGGGGCAGCTCATTCCAGA